>NC_081371.1:51801289-51983789 GCF_030684315.1 Stegostoma tigrinum
TGCCAACCATTGTTTAACAGATTAATATCCAAACATTAGGAATAGTTTACCAGTGGTAGTCGTGGAAGCGGAGTCACTAGTGACATTAAGCGACTGCTGGGTGCACATGGACAGCAGTGAATTGAGGGGAATGTAGGTTGGGTTATTTTATTTTTGGATTAGGATTATTCCACGGCACAACATTGTGGGCCGAAGGGCCTGTACTGTGCTATACTTTTCTATGTTCTATGAAATGAGAACAGGAGTAGGCTATTCAGCCCCTTGATGCCGCTATGGCATCTTCTGTTGCTGAACACTCCAATGGGTTACTCTACCATTTCGGGAAACTTAACAAGTGCATCTTGCTCAGAGGTGATACATCTTTCACTTAAATCTTGACTCTGCACAACACTGGCCTCAATCACCGGAAAAACAAAATGTGCTTCTCCTTTCAAGCTCCCTTCAGACATCAGAGTCGTGGAATGGTTAACATTATTACCTAACTGGAAGGGATCACAGCCTCGTGTGGGGCAGGCTTGCTCAGTACAGTTGTTGCTCTCGTAACCAAATACTGAGTGTCTTACTAGCTAGAGTGCTCACCCCTTCCTCCCCACTCCCCGGCCTGCTGTAGGACGCCCAAATCCAGGCACATGAACTGAGCTAAGAATTTGAGTATATTGGCCTGACAGGTTCTCAGGGAAGACATGGCCGGAAGAGACGGGATGGAGCCCAGGGAGCAAGCATACTGTCCTGAAGTTCATTTCCAGCCTTATCCAGCTCTGATCCTGGACCCAGTGGTGGGCAGGGCCGGGTGCTGATGGAGGGAGGGGCGCGACAGGAGTCAAAATTCCCAGCTCCTTCCAGCAGTCCCACCCGTGTGCAAGGGGGCCTTGATAATTGGTCACGCTCACAATCCACGCCTTTACAAATAGAATTGTGCTGTTGTTGTTGATAATGTGGAAGCAGCACTAAGTAATCAGAGGCTACGCACTATCCTGCAGCCCCATTCCTTCGTAACAATATTAATCCTTTATACAGGTGCCTCCAGAGCCAAGAAATATGAACTTAATCAAGTCGTCCCAGCAAGAAGGCAAATTCCTGGGTTTCTAGTTAATAAATAATGTGTGTGTGACAATGGCTAGAAATGACAGGCTGGGAGCACAGGTGGCGTGGGCCATTCAGCCCATCAATTCTGCTGTACTATCCAACAAGGTCTTCTACTCAATGCCATTTCCCTGCGCTGTTCCCATATCCATTGCTATCTTTAAAGTCTCTCAACTTTTCAATCTCCATCATGATTGGAGCCCTCTTATCTGCAATCACACTAGAGTATAACCGACAGTGTTCTGCAATCCGAATTGCATCTCAGCGAAACAGGAACAAATCAGCATGATCAAAAATATCCCATCATTCTATTCTTGTCAATTGGATTTCTGCCAAACTAAAGAAACCACCCAGGGATTGCAACTCTCATAAACTTTTTGAGCAGCTAAACGTTAACCGAGTGATTTTCCAAGACTCTCAAGTTGTACAGGGCTTACCGCGGTCTCCCGTTACGGTGCTGAAACTGTGTGTCCACATTCCTGAATCACGGATCGTCATTTTGGGTGTCTTACCCAGGGAAGGACATACACAGGAAGTTCAGTGATGGTTCACTACACTTGCTCCTGGCATGCACGGATTGCTCTACAGAGAGACTATACTCCCTGGAATTTACAGGCATGAGAGGTGCTCAAAGCTAGATGTTTAAGCTGCCGCATGTTCAGATAATGTAGCTGGATGGAGAATCCAGAACTGGGATTCCAGACTCTGAATATGTGATCAGTCATTCAGGACTCAGATGAGCAGGGATTTCTTCGCTCAGTTTTTGTGAAGCTCTGGAATTCCACATTCCATGGATTTGATTTGATTTATTATTGTCACATGTACCAAGATACAGTGAAAAGTACTGTATTGCATGCTATCCAGACAAAGCATACCTCATCTGGGGGCTCAGGTACATAATTCTTTGAAATTTGTGTCACAGGCAGGTGGGCTGGTTAAGAAGGTGTTTGCCATGCTTGTTTCATTGCTCATATCATTGAATATACCTTGCAGCATACAAATTTGAAGGGCGACCTTATAGAGCTTTATAAGATCATGAGGGACATAAATGAAGTGATTAGCAAAGGTCTTTTCCTTAAGATGGTGGAGTTCAAAACCAAAGGCATATTTTTGAGGTGAGAGGAGAACGATTTAAAACGACATGAGGGGCAACTTTTTTTTTACACGGAGAGTGCTTATTGTGTGGAATGAGCTGCCAGAGGAAGCGTTGCTTCAGGTACAGTTACAATGTTTAGAAGACATTTGGATAAGTACATGAATAAGAAATGTTTGGAGTGATATGGGCAGGTGGGACTAGTTTAGTTTCAGAACATGGGCGAGTTAGACCGAAGGGTTTGTTTGACTCTATGACTGTATGTTGGCTCACAGGTTCTGCATGGACTGCATCAAAAACAATACCCTTGAATTTAGAATTAAATCAAACAATCCTGGTTCGTGAACACTGAACTCCATTCACATTCTTCCCATTGAAGGCACCCTCATGTGCATGGGGAAGATGCTTCAACCATAAGACATCAGTCACTACTAGATTATGTATTTCAGTTCAAAGGGATTTAATAGATACCTTTACCACTTTGTAGGCGATATCACATCTAGTAATTTAATTGCCTTTGATTTGATTTGATATGTTATTGTCTCATACCAAGATACAGCGTGAAGTATTGTATTGTGCGCCATCCTGGCAAATCATACTTTACGTAAGTACATCAGGGTAATAGAGCAGAGGGCAGAACATAGCGTTCTAGTTACAGAGAAAGATCCACTCTAATATATGAAAGGTCTGTTCAAAAGTCTGATAACAGTGGGAAGAAACTGTTCTTGGATCTGTTGGTACGTGTTTTCAAATTTTTACATCTTTCGCCCAATGGAAGAGGGTTGAAGAGAGTATAACTGATGTGGGGCCTTTGATTGTAGAACTAAGAACCTGGAGCAAGAGTAGGCCATCTCGCCCTTCGAACCTGCCCCATCATTTAATAAGATCATGGCTGATCTTTTCATGGCCTCAGCTGCACATACCAACCACAACCCGTAATTCCTTTACTGTTCAAAAAAATTATCTATCTTAGCTTTAAAAACATTCAGAGCGGAATAGGGTTAGGGCTAGGGTTAGGATTAGAGTTATGTGCTGATCATTGTTGAATGGCTTGAGTGTTCCTTTTGCTGCTGCTTAAATCCTGGACATTTTCTTAATCAATACTATGTGCTTCTGTTTTCTGAAAGCATCATAGCTACCATTGCAGGATAATAAAATGTGAGGCTGGATGAACACAGCAGGCCCAGCAGCATCTCTGGAGCACAAAAGCTGATGTTTCGGGCCTAGACCCTTCATCAGAGAGGGGGATGCGGTGAGGGTTCTGGAATAAATAAGGAGAGAGGGGGAGGTGGACGAGGATGGAGAGAAAAGAAGATAGGTGGAGAGGAGAATATAGGTGGGGAGGCGGGGGGGGGCGGGGGGATAGGTCAGTCCAGGGAAGACGGACAGGTCAAGGAGGTGGGATGAGGTTAGTAGGTAGGAGATGGAGGTGCGGCTTGGGGTGGGAGGAAGGGATGGGTGAGAGGAAGAACAGGTTAGGGAGGCAAAGACAGGTTGGACTGGTTTTGGGATGCAGTGGGTAGAGGGGAAGAGCTGGGCTGGTTGTGTGGTGCAGTGGGGGGGAGGGGACGAACTGGACTGGCTTTGGGATGCGGTGGGGGAAGGGGAGATTTTGAAGCTGGTGAAGTCCACATTGATGACATTGGGCTGCAGGGTTCCCAAGCGGAATATGAGTTGCTGTTCCTGCAGCCTTCGGGTGGCATCATTGAGGCACTGCAGGAGGCCCTTGATGGACATGTCATCTAAAGAATGGGAGGGGGAGTGGAAATGGTTTGCGACTGGGAGGTGCAGTTGTTTATTGCGAACCGAGCAGAGGTGTTCTGCAAAGCGGTCCCCAAGCCTCCGCTGGTTTCGCCAATGTAGAGGGAGCCACACCAGGTACACTGGATGCAGTATACCACATTGGCAGATGTGCAGGTGAACCTCTGCTTAATGTGGAAAGTCATCTGTGGGCCTGGGATAGTGGTGAGGGAGGAGGTGTGGGGGCAAGTGTAGCATTTCCTGCGATTGCAGGGGAAGGTGCCGGGTGTGGTGGGGTTGGAGGGCAGTGTGGAGCGAACAGGGGAGTCAGAGAGAGAGTGGTCTCTCCGGAAAGCAGACAAGGGTGGGGATGGAAAAATGTCTTGGGTGGTGGGGTCGGATTGTAGATGGCGGAAGTGTTGGAGGATGATGCGTTGCATCCGGAGGTTGGTGGGGTGGTGTGTGAGAACAAGGCGGATCCTCTTTGGGCGGTTGTGGCAGGGGCGGGGGTGTGAGGGGTGTGTTGCGGGAAATGCAGGAGACGCGGTCAAGGGCGCTCTCGACCACTGTGGGGGGCTAGTTGCGGTCCTTGAAGAACTTGGACATCTGGGATGTGCGGGAGTGGAATGCCTCATCCTGGGAGCAGATGCGGCGGAGGCAGAGGAATTGGGAATAGGGGATGTAATTTTTGCAGGAGGGTGGGTGTGAGGAGTTGTATTCTAGGTAGCTGTGAGAGTCAGTGGGTTTGAAATGGACATCAGTTACAAGCTGGTTGCCTGACATGGAGACTGAGAGGTCCAGGAAGGTGAGGGATGTGCTGGAGATGGCCCAGGTGAACTGAAGGTTGGGGTGGAAGGTGTTGGTGAAGTGGATGAACTGTTTGAGCTCCTCTGGGGAGCAAGAGGCGGCGCCGGTACAGTCATCAATGTAACGGAGGAAGAGGTGGGGTTTGGGGCCTGTGTAGGTGCGGAAGAGGGACTGTTCCACGTAACCTACAAAGAGGCAGGCATAGCTGGGGCCCATGCGGGTGCCCATGGCCACCCCCTTTGCCTGTAGGAAGTGGGAGGAATCGAAAGAGAAGTTGTTGAGGGTGAGGACGAGTTCGGCTAGGCGGATGAGGGTGTTGGTGGAGGCGGACTGGTCGGGCCTGCGGGACAGGAAGAAGCGGAGGGCCTTGAGGCCATCTGCATGCGGAATACAGGTGTAAAGGGACTGTAGGTCCATGGTGAAAATGAGGTGTTGGGGGCCAGGGAATTGCAAGTCCTGGAGGAGGTGGAGGGCGTGGGTGGTGTCACGGACGTAGGTAGGGAGTTCCTGGATGAAAGGGGAAAAAATGGAGTCCAGATAGGTGGAGATGAGTTCAGTGGGGCAGGAACAGGCTGAGACGATGGGTCGACCAGGGCAGGCAGGTTTGTGGATTTTGGGAAGGAGATAGAAACGGGCCGTGCGGGGTTGGGGAACAATGAGGTTGGAGGCTGTGGGTGGGAGGTCCCCTGAGGTGATGAGGTCATGGATGGTGCTGGAGATGACGGTTTGGTGCTCGGGTGTGGGGTCATGATCGAGGGGGCAGTAGGAGGTGGTGTCGGAGAGTTGGCGTTTGGCCTCGGCGATGTAGAGGTCAGTGCGCCATACTACCACTGCGCCACCCTTGTCTGCGGGTTTGATGGTGAGGTTGGGGTTGGAGCGGAGGGAGCGGAGGGCTGCCGTTCTGCGGGGGAGAGGTTGGAGTGGGTGAGAGGGGTGGAGAGGTTGAGGCAGTTAATGTCTCGACGGCAGTTAGAGATGAAGAGGTCGAGGGAAGGTACCTTTGGTCCAGGAACTCCCTACCTACGTCCGTGACACCACCCACGCCCTCCACCTCCTCCAGGACTTCCAATTCCCTGGCCCCCAACACCTCATTTTCACCATGGACGTCCAGTCCCTATACATCTGTATTCCGCATGCAGATGGCCTCATTGCCCTCCGCTTCTTCCTGTCCCGCAGGCCCAACCAGTCCCCCTCCACCGACACTCCTTCAATTTACTGACATTGAGGGAACATTGCCTTTACACCATGCCACTAAGCTGTCTATCTGTCTATCTCTTTCATCACTATTTAAAATCCAACCCACTACAGCAGTATTAAGAGCAAATTTGTAAATGGAGTTAGAGCTGAACTTGGCCACACAGTTGTCAGTATATAAGGAGTATAACGAGGGTCTGAGTTCGCAGCCTTGCAGGGTACCAGTGCTGAGGATTATTGTGGAAGAGTTGTCACTTATCCTTACTGCTACGGGTCAGGAAATCGAGGATCCATTCGCAGAACCTTGGGGACTGCAAACAGAGGTCTTCTGATGTGAGTGTGTGGCACATCTTGCCGAGGGAGAAGGGGAACACCCTTCCCCATCTCAGCTTCTTCCTCCAGTTTCTCTGCCATTCCGAGTGACGTTATGCCCCCAAATGGTCAACAAAGGTGGACGCTGGTGACATGATGGTACTGCCACTGTACTAGTGGTCCTGAGGCAAAGAACAGTACAGCACAAGAACAGGCCCTTTGGCCCACCAAGACTGCACTGACACATCATGCCTTTCTAAACTCAAAACATTCTGCCACTTTGCATCCGTACCCCTCTATTCCCAACCTATTTATCTATATATAATCTCAAGGTGCTTCTTAACAGTGCTATTGTATCTGCCTCCACCACCTCCGCAAGCAGCGCATTCCAGGCATTTACCACCCTCTGTGTAAAAAACTTAGCTCTCACACCTCCTTCAACCTTTCTCCCTTTTACCTTCAACCTGTGTCCTCTAATATTTCTAACCTGGAAAAAAGGCTCCAACTATCCTTTCAATACAGGCCTCTCAAGTTTTTGAACTTCTAACAGGCTGTCCCTCAGCTTCCACAGTTCAAGTGAAAACACATCAAGTTTGTCCAATCTCTCCTCATAGCTAAGAAACTGTGTGTGTCTGTACCCTCTCCAAAGCCTGCATATGGTAGTGTGGTGACCAGCACTGCACACAATATTCCAAATGTGGCCGAACTAAAGTTCCATACAGCTGCAACATGACTTGCCGATTTTTATATTCTGTGCTCTGACCAATAAAGGCAACATGCCATATGCCTTCTCCACCACCTTATCCATCTATGTTGCCTCTTTTGGGGAACTATGGGACCTTGGTGAATATTCTACGGCCTCAACTTCAAATACCTACCGGCGAAATTTAAATTCAATTTTAAAAAGCCGGAATAGAACATTAGTTTCAGTAACGGGGAACCTGAAACTATGATTTACTGCTGCAAAGGCCCATCTGGCTTACTGGTGTCCCTTAGGGAAGTTGTCCTTTCCTGCTCTGACCGACATGTGACTCCAAGCCCACAGCAACATGGCTGAGTCCACACTACCCTCTGCAGATGACAGGCCACTCAATTCCAGGGCAATTAGGGACGGGCCACTAACCTTGTCAGTGACACCCAAAAACTCCAGTTGCTTGCAACACCTACAATGTAGGTTACGAGACCGGATGCAGCCATCTCTTCTACAACAACCTCACTTACCAGCATTTTCTAATCATTAACAGTTAGACACAGAATAAAGACATCCGATCCCACTACTGCAGAAACTAATCCAATTAAACTATCACAAGATCTCGATCAGAATATGGGTTTCAGGGATCAAACGGTCTCTCCGGAAATCCGAGACAGAAACAAGACAGGGAGGCTGGAATGGAACAATTTAATGGTTCAATTATACAAGATGCTGTGACATGGGGTAGATGTGAGGGGGATGGTTCCTCTTATGGGTGAATCTGGAACTGGGCGGGGGGGGTCTCTGTTTAAAAGTCAGGGGTCACCCATATAAATGGGGTGAAACTTTCTCTCTCAGAAGGTCTTTGAAATTCTCTTTTTGTACAGGTGATGGAAGTGAAGAGCTTGAATATTTTGGAGGTGGAGGTTAAACAAGAGAGCGAAAGGTTAATCGGGGAGTGGGTGGGAATGTGAATTTGACATTGCAAACAGATAAGTCGTTGTCTTATTGGACAGTACAACAGCTGAATGGATTTACTTCTGTTTTAAATCATATGTTTGTACATAAGCTCAATTCACTTCACCCTTCCTCTCATACTTAAAACACTTACAAAGTTCTCGCCTCTGAAACAACGAGTTTTCTGACCGATGCTGCTGGGGGTGTTTCATATAGTTCCAGCCTTAATCTTACTTTGAGCAAGATACTGGTAACTGATCTCTTCGGTACATAGACATAGCTGATCACAGAATGTAAACAAGGGTACTTCAATAGTCACTGACAGACTGTACCAGTGTAACCTCAAAAAGTTCCGAGTTTTAAGCCAAACAAAAGTTATCTATCCTCACTTGAGTTGCTAAGTCTGGTCTCGGATATTTTAATTTACATCAGTCTGGGTCCCTTTTGAAGAATGAGGCTGGCTTACAGAAGACCGCAACAGTCAGCTAAACATAACGTGCTCACATTTAAGCTTCACCCTGTGCTGAGGTGCTCCAAATATGATCTTTGTAACCTCCTCCCAACCCTAAAACCTTCGACATACCTGTGCTCTTCCAACTCTGGCCCCTTAAGCATTTCCAACTTTAACTGCTCCAGAGTTGGCAGTTCTGCATCCAATGTCCAGTTCCCCCTCCATATCTCTCTGCCTCGCTACCTTTATCACATCCTTTAAGCTGAGATGAATACCTACCTGTTTGGTCAAAATTCTCACTGTCTCTTTTAAGATCGTCCCCTGTGGCTCAGTGTCGAATTTGGCTTTGACAAATTCCTCAGAAATGGGTGAAAGGCTATCAGCAGGAATATGGAGTAATCACATCACCAGTGATCTTAGTGAATGGCATGGATCAGGTTCAAGGGCCAAGTGACCTACTCCTACCTTGCATGTTCATGAAGTGCCTTATGACACTGGGGGCTTTGTAAACACAGAGTGCTGCTGTGTTATCAAACTGCAAGGTCCTGTACATGACACAACAGACCCTGCAATCTAGTCTCCGTAAAACATTTGTCATTGATCTAGGAGACACTTTACCATTGCGGAGCTGAACAAAATTCATTTGTTACCGTTGGAATCTGGAACATATGAAGTTATGAGCGGTCCAGGTGCAGCACTCAAATGAAAATGAGCCCTCTCCATCCAATTCCCTCCCATGGTCAAGGCCTGATTTTTAACTCTGAGACCGTTTTGGGACATTGAACTGGATGAGAGACATGTCAAGCACCAAAGGAAATGAGGCCTGGGTTAACAGTTTAAGTTCTGCCAATTGATCTCTCACAGGTTTCAGTCTGTGGCCAGACTGACAGGGACTTTATTGCAGAGATCTCACATTCAGAAGGCCAGGCTGGGGGAAAGAGCTGGTATTTTCCTCATACAGGGCAGACAAGCCCTCCAAGCACCCACTTTGTTACAACCTCTTCCCACTGCCCACCAACACTGGCCCAGTGGGAAACCCAACCAAGGCACAGCCCAAGTTAAAATTTCACCCTTTAAGGTAGAACCAGGAGCCATCCCACTTTAGAGATAACAAGGTGTAGAGCTGCATGAACTCAACAGGCCAAGCAGCATCAGAGGAGCAGGAAAGCTGACATTTTGGGCCTAGACCCTTCTTCATCCCACTTTAGGCTGGTTTCCTTGCCACCCACTTACAGTAGCGGGTTAAAATTGGAACCATTATTGCCTGGCATCTCCAGGGTAGGCCGGAAACAGTGTTATGCCTAAAATCTCAGCTAAAAGAAGACGTTTTGCCTCTACACACAACAAAAACTTATTCAGCAACATGTTCCCACAGCTCATGGTCACAAGGGTGACTAAACATGGCGCATGTTAGAAAAAAAACATGTTATGTGAGCACACCAGTTCACTATATTACATTTTATTCTTATTTGGGCCATGGACATCACTAGCAAGGCCAGAATTTGTTGCCCATCCCTAGTTGCCCTTGAGATACAAGGTGTAGAGCTGGGTGAACAAAGCAGGCCAAGCCTGAAATTTTCTGAAGAACGGTCTAGGCCCGAAACGTCAGCCTTCCTGCTCCTCTGATGCTGCTTGACCCGCTGTGTTCATCCAGCTCTACACCTTGCTATCTCAGATTCTCCAGCATCTGCAGTTCCTACTATCCCTAGTTTCCCTTCAGCTGATTGGCTCCCTAGGCCGTTTCAGGGGCAATGAAGAGTCAACTACATCGCTGTGGGTCTGGGGTCACATGTAGGATCGCAGATTTCCTTCCCAAAAAAGACATAAGTGAATCAAACGGGCTTTTATGATGCTTGACAGTGCCAACATGGGCACCATTAGACAAGCTCTGAAGAGAAGCTAGTTAAGCTGTGAGGTAGGAAACTGCCTACTTGGACTAGTCATAACTTTGTATGTACCAGACTCAAATGGGAACAAAGGAATTTTGTTCAGATCCTCACTTGTAAAGTGCCTCCTGAATCAATGACTCATGTTGTACAAAGACAAGATGGCTAAGCTTGGAGACAGATTGAAGAGATAGGCTGGGTTGTTTTCATTAGAGGTCAGTAGGTTGAGGAAGGACCTGACTGAGTTGCACATAGTTCTGAGAGGCAATGGGTGGATACGGAGGAAGTTTAACAAGAGGGGTCAGTAAACGGGCTGGAGGAACAGTTTTAAGGGAAGGAGCAGGAGGTTTACAGGGGATTTGAGGAATATTTGTTCACCCAGCATGTGATGGCTAGAACAGCACAGGAACAGGCCCTTCGCTTCACAATAATCTGGAGCTCACTGCCTGAAAGGGTGGCAGAGGCAGGAATCATTTCACATTTGGGAAAGATTTCGATGAACATACAAGGCTCTGGGCCAAGTGCTGGGCAAATGGGATTAAAATACACAGTTGCTTGAATGACAGGTGCAGAGACAATGGGTTGACGGATCTGTTTCCCTGCTACGATGAGCCTAAGATTCCAACTCCAGAGTTTGTTGAATTCCAGTTTCACTATCTGCCGTGGTGGGGTTCAAATCTATGTTCTCACCATGGTTAATCAGAAAATAATAGCACACTGCCAATACCTCAGACTGCCCTGGGAGTTCAGGAACCTATGGGAGATTAAAAGACACTGACAGACCCTGTTCACGCTCATTCACCAAATCCAGGAACTGAGCTCCTACAAGTAACAAGATAAGAGATGTAATGACCACAGCCCACTTAGAGGTGCAGTATGAACCCTTCAGGGTCATAGAGATACAGGCAGCCTGGGATCCTGGCAACTGAGTGCATCTCTTATGGGCAGGATTGGTACATGTTAAACCCTCTGCAATGGCCAAGAAAGGCACTCTCATGTACTGCCTTCCTCCTGCTTTCATCAACCCATTTAGAATATACCAATAAATCAATTAACCTAACAAACAAATGAGCAAAAGGTGGGAGGTCATGGCCTAGTGGTATTATTGTTGGACTGTTAATCCAGAGACCCTGGTAATGTTCTGGGGACCTGGGTCTGAATCCCGCCATGGCAGGCGGTGGAATTTGAATTCAATAAAAATCTGGAATTAAGTGTCTAATGATGACCATGAATCCGTTGCTGATTGTTGGGTAAAGCCATCTAGTTCACTAATGTCCTTTAGGGAAGGAAACTGCTGCCCTTACCTACAAGTGACTCCAGACCCACAGCAATGTGGCTAACTCTGAACTGCCCTCTGGGAAATTAGGGATGGGCAATAAATGCTGCCTGGTCAGCGATGCCCTCATCCCATGAATGAATAAAGGCAAAAAAACAGTCCTTGAAAGGGGGCTTAGTAACATGAACATATCCACTTCAATTAAAATGTAACAGATGCACTCCAGCCCGTTGTTGTGGAAAGTCCCAAGTACACTGGTGGACACTCTGTGCTCCCTATCCAAGGACCCCCAGAATTGATATAACCATAGAGGGAGGGGCGGGGGGTTTGACAGAGGAGCAAAGGTAGGCCATTCAGCCCATTGAGTCATTCTATGAGAAGTTGGCTGACCAATTCATAGCTAGGCTCAGAAGCGATAGGGTTGAAGGGGGCGTTGTAAGCAGCTCATTTCCCTAGGAGATTTGGTTCATATGTCTGCAGATGAGACCAAAATTGGAGGTGTAGTGGACAGCGAAGAAGGTTACCTCAGAGTACAATTGGATTTGATCAGATGGGCAATGGGCCGAGGAGTAGCAGATGGAGTTTAATTTAGATAAATGTGAGGTGCTGCATTTTGGAAAGGCAAATCAGGGCAGGCCTTATACACTTAATGGTAAGGACCTGGAGTCTGTTGCTGAACAAAGAGACCTTGGAGTGGAGTTACAAGTGGGCTAGATAGTGAAGAAGGCTTTTAGTATGCTTTCTTTTGTTGCTCATGCATTGAGTATAGGCGTTGAAATATCATGTTGCAGCAGGACATTGGTTAGGCCACTTTTGGAGCATTGCGTGCAATTCTGGTCTCCCTGCAAGAGGAAGGATGTTGTGAAGCTTGCAAGGGTTCAGAAAAAAATTTAAAAGGATGTTGCCAGGGTTGAAGGGAGAAGCTGAATCGGCAGGGACTGTTTTCTCTGGAGCATTAGAGGCTGAAGGGTGACTTTGTACAGGCTTATAAAATCATGAAGGGCGTGGACAGGGTGAATAGACAAGGTCTTTTCCCCGGGGTAGGGAAGTCTGAAACTAGAGGGCATAGGTTTAAGGTGAGAGGGAAAAGATTTAAATGGGACCTAAGGGCCAACTTTTTCATACAGAAGGTGGTGTGGGTATGGAATGAGCTGCCAGAGGAATTGGTGGAGGCTGGTACAGTTATAACATTTAAAGGGCATTTAGATGGATATATGCATAGGAGGAGTTTAGAGGGATATGGGCCAAATGCTGGCAAATGGGACTAGGTTAATTTAGGATACCTGGTCAGCATGGACGAGTTAGACCGAAGGATCTGTTTCCATGCTGTACACCTCTATGAATCTCTGCACTGAGCCATCTCCCTTCCTTTATGCAATAGTTTGATTGATCAGAGAAGAATTAAAAGCTAAATTATCTAACTCAACATTTAGTTTAATATCTAACCAGCTGACAGGCCCTCAGCGAGAAAGGCAACAATCGAAACCGTTTCTCTCTCTGCACTATCTTGGAAACCAAAGGAAAACGAATGTTGCTAAGTAACAAAGGAATCGCTCCTTAAAAGGGCACAGCAATGTAAATGAAATTGCAAAGGAAAATGTAGAAAATTTAAATAAAGATTTGGCTGGGGAAGAGGATGGGGAAGATTAATTTTGTCAGACCAGCTTCACAAAAATGCGCAACCAGCAAAAAAACTGTGGGTTTATTTGCATGAGGTAAGCAATCCATCACACGGACCATTTGTTTTTCTCTGACCAAGGTCAAAACTGTGAGTGGGAGAAGGCAAAATATTAAAGCAGGAAACTACAGCTGCATTGAGCCACTGCAGCAGGTTACTGCTGCAGGTTAATCTCGATATCGCCAGGATTGGCCATCCGGACGGTACTAAGTCTGCTGTACGTCAATGCGCGGTATGCTCACATCATGCTAAAATAAACACACTTAACTGACTGCACAGGCAAACGACAGACTTTCAGCAGCATTCCCTGCAAGCAATCTTTGCAAAAGCACTGATCCATTCTCAATGGACGGTCTGCTCACCTCCCCAAATATTAGGCACCACACCGTCACATTAAAGGAGAAAGATTCGCATTTATATAGTGCCTTTCAAAACTACAGGAAATCCTAAAGTACTTTACAGCCAATGGCACAATTCTGAAGTGCAGTTGCTTTCGAAATGTAGCAAAAGCCAGTGTGCGCAGGACAGGCTCCACAAAACAGCAGTGTTTTTGTGGTAAAACAGTGTGGAGCTGGAGGAACACAGCAGGCCACGCAGCCTCAGAGGAGCAGGAAAATCTTCAGAAGAAGAGTCCCGACCTGAAACGTAGACTTTCCTGCTCCTCTGATGCTGCCTGGCCTACTATGTTCCTCCAGCTCTACACTGTGTTATCTCAGACTCCAGCATCTGCCAGTTCTCACTACCTTGGAATGTTTTTGTGGTGTTGCTTGAAGCATAAATATTGACCAGGACTCTTGGAGAATTTGTATCAGAGATAATGGGAACTGCAGATGCTGGAGAATCCAACATAACAAAGTGTGGAGCTGGATGAACAGAGCAGGCCAAGCAGCATCTCAGGAGCACCAGGCTTCAGTATAACATCTCAGCTGAAAGACAACACCTCCCACAGAGCAACTCTCGGTAGGAGTCAGCCTACATGTTTCCCTGTCTCTGACTCTGGGTCCACAACATGACGGTGGTGCTACCAGTCAAAGGCTTTGGCCCTGAAAGTCTAACTCCCCTGTAATTTAATCTGTCCTGTCTCCCTCAAAACTTCCTTCTCTCCTTGCCTCAAACTTCACGTGCACAAATTCAAGTGCATTTCTAATCTCTTCTCAGTTCTGATGGAAGGTCACAGAACCTGAAATGTTGACTTTGTCTCTCTCTACACAAATGCCTTAATCTGCTGATTTTTCCCCCTATGTTCTTTGTTTTACATCCCTGGACATTTATGCACAGTGCTGCAAGGGATGGCCCTGAAAGGTTGGGATTGTAGTTTTTAAAACCAATCCTCCCCATTTCCAGCCCAACCCCTCTCACTGGGTGCTGAGCGTATGGTTTCTCACATGCTGAACTTTCACACCCAAATGAGGGTAATTAACACAAACAGACCATTGTCCTTTTACATCTGACTTGAGAGTTTTAATTCAATTGATCAGTGAGACATTTTCTGCTCATATCTCAGAGAGAGCTTGGATAACTAACACCAAACCTCTCAATTAGATTACTGATTTGAAGTCAGTCAAGTAAAGACTTTGTAGGAGATAATAGGAGCTGCAGATGCTGGAGAATCTGAGATAACAAGGTGTGGAGCTGGGGGAACACAGCAGGCCAAGTAGCATCAGAGGAGCAGGAAAGCTGACGTTTCGGGCCTAGACCCTTCTTCAGAACGGGTCAAAACGTCAGCTTTCCTGCTCCTCTGATGCTGCTTGGCCTGCTGTGTTCATCCATGTCTACAACTTGTTATCTAAGACTTTGTTGGAGTGCTTTGGGTTTACCTGTTTTCTAGGACTGAAGCTTTAAACACTCTGTACATGGGAGTGGTAACAGCCGTGGGAGTGGTAACAGCCGTGGCAAAGGGAATGGTGTTGGCAGGATGGGGCCATATATATGGAGCATGAAAGACACACCCTGCAGTGTGGACCCATTGTTCTGGTTTTAAACCCAGCTACAAGACCATCAAGAGACCGGTTTTAAACTTTTCATCCAAGGCTTAGAAATTCTACCAGTGGTGGAATCCTTGTCTCCCCGACTCTCCCTCTGTCTCCCCGACTCCCCCCCATCTCCCTGTTACCCACAGTGTCTCTCCCGCCATCTCCCCGTCTACCCCATCTCCCCCACACTTTCCCCGTCTCCCTGCATCTCCCCTCCACCTCCCCGTCTCTACCCCATCTCCCCGTCTCCCCCATCTCCCCATCTACCCCCCATTTCTCTGTCTCCCCCCATCTGCCCATCTCCCCCCCCATCTCCCTGTTCCCCCCCTTCCCTGTCTCCTCGCCCCCATCTCCCTGTCTCCCCTATTGCACCATGCTCCATCTTTTCTGCCTCTTGATTTTAAATGCCTGTCAACTCGAGGCCATACCATGGGAAACCCTTCGTTCTATAGATCTCCCTCTCTCTCTCTGTCCTTTACAACACCCCCTAAAACCCAGCTAAGACAAACAGCAAACAGCATCCGTGGAGAGAAACTGGAGTTAACATTTCGAGTCCGGTGATCTTCCCCCTGCTGTGTTTCTCTCAGATCTCCAACATCCTCAGTTCTTTGTTTCATTTTAGTGTTTAAAACCTAACGTTTCATCGCCGGTCCTAATACCCCAAAGGCATGTAGACTTGTCCTGCCATGTGCAGTTTCCACCGGAACCAGGAGTGGTGATGAGCTATTGTTGCAGCCTCATCTTCAGTGATCTAGGCCCCAAGCTCTGAATCCTTCAGGCTTGCCATAAAACCTTTTTCACCCCCATCTGACTCTCGCTCAGTGTGCAATTCCATTCCTGTGAAACAACACAAGGGAGATATATAATGCCAGTTGTTGTAGTAGAGATTGCCAGGAATTTTCTCACTTAAGATCAAGGTCCACCTGAAGCAATCAAGACATTAATGCCACCTACAGCCACCTCTGTAGCAGGGATAGTAGGAACTGCAGATGCTGAAGAACCTGAGATAACAAGGTGTAGAGCTGGATGAACACAGCAGGCCGAGCAGCATCAGAGGAGCAGGAAAACTAACGTTGAAGGGTCCAGGCCCGAAACATCAGCTTTCCTCCTCCTCTAATGCTGCTCGGCCTGTTGTATTCATCCAGCTCTGCGCCTTGTTATCTCACTTCTGTAGCAGGAGCTGTTTCGATCAAGTAAAAGATTACCATCAGAAGCTGTGACTAATGTGATATTGAGCAACAGCGCAAAAGTCTGAAAGATTATGATCTGCAGTGTGGGGAGCATGACAGTATATAGTTCTGTGGTGCTTAGGAACGAGGCCTACTCCTGTCTGCCAACCCCAAGTGAAGATAAAAGATGAGTTTCTATGCAAATGATTATCAGGTGATGTCCCACAGCTTTGAAGCAAGATTATAGAGATTTCTCCCTAATCGTCATCTGTAAACACACATTGTGTAAACTGACCAGTAGCCTTCATGTGTATATGGTACCTCAGGCATCTCCTAATATAACAGTCTGTAAAAATACACGTAAGTCTCACACTTTTCCACCTGAAGAAATCCCCATACAAATGCTTCAGTCAGTACTGACTCGACAAACCCTTCGGGCATGGATCCACATTTGGACAGGTGACCAAAAGCATGTTAAAAACTGGCTTCTAACAGTCCCGAAACTTTGGCACTGGACTGTTGCCAGTGGTGGAGGAGTGGGAAATCAGGGATACTTGACAGCCTGACTCTAGAGGAGCACAATGAATGGTACAAAGGAGCTGAACATTGCAGAGAGATAGAGGGACTAGACTGTAAAGGGACCTGAACAGCATAGGTGGGCTTTCCAAACCATGCATATTCCTGCCTGCTTCGGAAAGGACAGTTGGATTTTATTGCAGGCATGTAGGCTGGGATCTCCAAAAAGGCTTCATTTACAGTAACAATTAATTCTTTTGAATAAAACATTTTGATGCTTGTATTTTGACATAATTGTATTTGCAATAGCCACAGGTGAGGTGCCAAAAGACCGGAGGTTGGCTAGCGTTGTGCCACTATTTAAGGAAAAGCCAGGGAACTACAGATCAGTGAGCCTGACATCGGTGGTGAGCAATTTGTTGGAGGGAATCCTGAGGGACAGGATTAAGATGCATTTGAAAAGGCAAGGACTGATTAGGGATAGTCAAAATTGCTTTGTGCATGGGAAATCATGTCTCCCTAACTTTGAAGAAGTAACAAAGAGGATAGATGAGGGCAGAGTGATAGAGGTGATCTAGATGGATGTCAGTAAGGCGTTTGACAAGGTTCCTCATAGTAGACCTATCAGCAAGTTTAGAAAATCCAGAATACAGGGAGAACTAGCTATTTGAATACAGAACTGGCTCAAAGGTAGAAGACAGAAGGTGGTGGTGTGGGTTCCTTTTCAGACTGGAGGCCTGTGACCAGCAGTGTGCCACAAGGATAAGCGCTGGGTCCACTGTTATTCGCCATCTATATAAATGATTTGGATGTGAACATAGGAGGTGTGGTTAGTAAGTTTGCAGATGACATAAAAGTTAGAGGTGTAGCGGACAGTGAAGAAGGTTATCTCAGCGTACAACAGGACCTTGATCGAATGGGCCAATAGGCCGAGTAGCAGATGGAGGTTAATTTAGATAAATGTGAGCTGCTGTATTTTAGAAAGGTGAATCAGGGCAGGTCTTTATACATTTAATGGTAAGGTCCTGGGGTGTGTTGCTCAACAGAGACCTTGGAGTACAGGTTCATAGTTTCTTGAAAATAAAGTCGCAGGTAGACAGGATAGTTAAGAAGGCATTTGGTGTGCTTGCCTTTATTGGTGAGTGCATTGAGTATAAGAGTTGGGAGGTCATGTTGTGGCTGTATGGGACATTGGTGAGGCCACCTTTGGAGTATTGCATGCAGTTGTAGTCACCCTGCTATAGGAAGGACATTGTGAAACTCGAAAGAGTTCAGAAAAAGATTTGAGGATGTTGCCAGGATTGGAGAGTTTGAGCTGAGTCGGCTCGGGCTGTTTTCCAGGAGCATTGGAGACTGTGGAGTGATCTCATAGATCACGAGAGAGAAGGATAGGGTGAATTAGCAACATCTTTTCCCTGGGGTGAGGGAGTCCAAAACAAGAGAGCATAGGTTTTAAGGTGAGAGGGGAAAGATTTATGTGGCACTTTTTCACACAGAGGGTGGTGCACGTTTAGAATGAGTTGCCAGAGGAAGTGGTGGAGACTGGTAAAATGTACAACATTTAAAAGGCATCTGGTTGGGTAAATGAATAGGAGGGGTTTGGAGGGATATGGGCTAAACACTGCCTAGATTTACATAGGAGTCTATAGGTGTGAGGCTGGAAAAGCAGAGCAGGTCAGACAGTGTCAGAGAAGCATGAAAGTGAATGTTTCGGGCTGAAACCCTTTGTCAGATTTTGGCCTGAAATGTTGACTTCCTGCTTTCCTGATGCTGTCTAACCTGCTGTGCTTTTCCGGCCTCACACTTGCAGACTCTGGCTTCTAGCATCTACGGTCTTTAATGTCTCTTAGATTTATTCAGGATATCTGGTTTGCATGGACAAGTCAGGCTGAAGGGTCTGTTTCCGTGCTGTATATTTCTATGACTCTAAGTTTTAGCCCTGCAACGTCCCTAAGCAACAAAATAGTCAATTTGTCAAGTGTTGGATTGTGGAGAATTCCTCTTTTTCTTGAGTTGTACCTGGGACTTTAACATAACCATCCAGTTTCTGCAATGGTTGAGTGTTTCATGTAATCCCCACAGTGCAGAAAAAGGCCATTCAGCTCATCTAGTCCACACCAACCCTCAAAAGAGCAACCAGACAGACCTCCATATCCTAAACCTGTATCCCTACGTTTTCCACAGCCAATCCACCTAGCCTGCTCGCTTCTGGACTGTGGGAGGAAACTGGAGCGAATCCATGCAGACACAGGGAGAATGCACAAACTGCACACTGACAGTAACCTAGGGGTGGAATCGAACCCTGGTCCCTTGTGTTGTGAGGCAGCAGAGATGACCACTGAGCCAAGAGGCCTCTTTCCTCTTGTCTGACAACATCCCAGTTGAAAGACAGTATCTCTAATGACATGGCACTCTGTTGAATCGGTTGTCAGAAGAAATGACTTGGCAACTTGTTTTATGCCAGGGACAGTGGAGAAAGAATGATATAGCTCTGAGCCAGGATGGTGATGGTGTTTCCTTATATCTGCTGCTCGTTGTCTTTCAAGACCATAGAGGTCACCGGCTTGAAAGGCACATTCAAAGGAGCTTGTGTAAGTTTTCATTTATGTCAACCATAGGATGTGGGCATGTTCCAACCTGTTATGACTCACACCCAGGGCAGGTAAGATTTGTGTTTTTGTTTTTATTTGTTCATGGGATGTGGGCCTTGCTGGTATAGCCAGCATTGATTAGCCCTCCCTTATGGGTCAAAGGGTAGCAAGGAGTGAACTACATTGCAGAGGGTCTGGAGTCACACAAGACCACACCAGATTTCCTTCCCTGATGGGGATTAATGAGCCAGATGGGTTTTAAACCAAGACCAATGGTTTCAAGCCTTTCTTTATAAAAATTAAACTCCACTTTAAAAATAAATTATAATTTAAATTTTACCATCTGTCATGGTGGGAACATTAGCCTGGGCTTCTGGATTCTAACCCAGTCACATTCCCACGGTCACTCCATCAAAGTTAGGATCATAGAATCCTTACAGTGTGGAAGCAGACCATTCTGCCCATGGACTCCACACCAGCTCTCCTGAACAGCTCCCACACTCTACCCTATCCCTGTACACCCATGGCCAATCCACCTAGCCTGTACACCTTTGATATGTGGGAGGAAAGCCACACAGACACAGGGGGAACATGCAAACTCCACACAGCCAGTTGCCCGAGGGGGAATCGAATCCTGGTCCCTGGCGCTGTGAAGCAGCAGTGCACTGCATCAAGCCACTGTGTTTTTGTGGCAGCCCATGATGTATATGGTACACCCTGCTGCCACTCTGCACACTTTAATGTTGGGTTGTGGTGCCAATCAAGTGGGCTGCATTGCCCTGAGTGGTGTCAAGTATCACGAGTGGCATTGGAGCTGCTCCCATCCATGTGAGTGGGGAGCATTCCATCATATTCCTGACTTGTACTTTGTAGGTGGTGGGCAGGTTTGGGTAGGTGAGTTACTCACCACAGAATTCTCAGCCTCTGACATAGTCCAATGGGAACTTTACTGATGCAGCAAGTTCAGTTCAGTTTGTGTTTTCATTTGGTTCTAAGTGTAGTGAATATTTAAAGTCCACATTACTACCAAGTCAAAAAAATTCTTGAATGTACATCAATTAAGGAAAAAAGCTTACGAACAGCAGACAGCCAGGCTCAGAAGAACTCTAAAGCACAGTGTAATAAATTTGCTTTAGGACCACCTCAATCACACTCCCCCCAAACACCCCCAAATCTCTAACGTCACCATTTATCAGTTTCTTGTTATGTTACACAGGAAACACCTTGTTTCCTCTAAAACTTCAAACGAAGAAAAGCTCAAGAATCCTCAACTTTGGAGCAAATACTCCGGATTTGCTGTTCCTTTGACTATTTCTGGTCTGTATATTTTAAGGTAGCAACACAGGAGCCTGTGAAATACAGTGGGAATATCTTTGCTCCAAAGATTCAGACCAAATTCTGTTTTAGAAGTCATGGTACTTTAACCAAGTCAGTGATGTAGTAGGAACATCACCAGACTAGTAATCCAGAGGCTTAAGTGGTTAATGTCTTGATTACAGGTTCAAAACCCATTGCTCTGTTTAGTGAAATTAAAATTGATTTTGATTGTTATAGAGACCCATTTAATCATAGAGTCGTAGAGCCGTATGGTTTTGGTCTGACTTGACCATGCCAACCCCAGATATCCTAAATTAACCTAGTCCCATTTACTAGCATTTGCCCGATATCCTTCTAAACTCTTCCTATTCATTTACCTATCTAGAAACCTTTTAAATGCTGTAGATGTACCAGCCTCCACCACTTCCTCTGGCAGCTCATTCCATACACACACCACTCACTGCATGAAAAAGTCGGTCCTCAGGTGTCTTTAAAATCTTGCCCCACTCACCTTAAACCCATGTCCTTTAGCTTTAGGCTGCCCTACCCCCAGGAAAAAACAACCTCGTACTATTCCCCCTATCCATGCCCCGCATGACTTTATAAACCTCTGTAAGGTCACCCCTCAGCCTCTGACTGTCCAGGGAATATAGCCCCAGCCTATTTAGTGTCCCCCTGTAGCTCCAACCCTATAACTCTGGCAACATCCTTATAAGTCTTTTCTGCATCCTTTCAAATGTTGTGAAATAAAAACAGAAAGCGTTGCAGGGAACTCAATGGATCTAGTTTATCTATGGAGATAGGGAAAGAGTTAACATTTCAAGTCTGAGCCAACTCTGCTATGGAATCCATTAGCCTCGAAATATTAACTCTCTTTCTAACCCTACTGATGTTGCCAGATCTGCTGAATTTCTCCAGATTGTCTGCTGATTTTGCATTGTCTACCTCCCCAATATTTTGCACTGCCTACCTCTGGCTTTTCGTTGGAATGCTCAACCTTCAGCATGCCCTCGAGAGGGCTGAGGGGACCACAGTTTCTCTTCTGAAAGATGACACCTCCCTCTCCAGTGTGTGGGAGGGTCACTCACAATGTTGGTGGGACGTGAACCCTCTGACTCAGAGTCATACAGCACAGAAACAGAGCCTTTGGTCCAACCAGTCCATGCCAAACAGATTTCCCAAGCTAAACTAGTCCCATTTGCCTGCGTTTGGCCCGTATCCCTCTCAACCTCTCCTACTCAGGTAACCTGTCCAAATGTCTTTTACATCAGATGGGGTGCACTACCGATTGGGCATTAAAGCCGGGGTTCTCGCTGGACCAGTGCAATAGGGATCTGAGATTTGCTTTGGGCCTCTCAAGAGAAGTGGATCCAGGTTTAAATTACTCGGCTTATGCAGCTGGGCTCAACATTTAGCTGCCGTTGCTGGCTCGCTGCCAAGGCATTTCTCAATACCTTGGGCGCAACTGCACTTGAATGTCTGGTTTGAGACAGTTGGGAGCAGATCAAGTTACTCTGCTCCAACATGGTGAATCAACAAAAGCTTTGCCTGCCACTGTTCCTGGTGACGGATTTATTGCTGCTTCGACAAAAGAAAGGCAGACTTGCATTTGTATAGCACCTAGCACAACCTCCACGCCTTGGAAAGACCTTCACGGCCAATGAAGGACTTCTGATCAGTGGTTGTTAAAGACAGTGGTTAGTTTATGCACAGCAAGATTCCACTCATGATGGTTGATTCATTTATTTTTTTCAAAAATAATGTTCACTGGGGAGCAACTGTTGAAGGAAACCCCTGCCATTTATCTTCAAAACTGAGCTACAGGATGTTCTACGTCCGCCTGAGCACAAAGAAATGGCTTTGGTTCAACATCACATCCAAAGTGGCCATGAATGTAAGTCGTAGGACTAGGACCTGAACGTGTGTGTGTGTGTGTGTGTGTGTGTGTGTGTGTGTGTGTGTGTGTGTGTGTGTGTGTGTGTGTGTGTGTTTAAGAGACAGACAGACGTGTGTGTGTGTGTGTGTGTGTGTTTAAGAGAGAGACAGACAGACAGACGTGTATGTGTGTGTGTGTTTAAGAGAGAGCGAGACAGACGTGTGTGTGTGTGTGTGTTTTTAAGAGAGAGACAGACAGACAGACCAGGAGAAAGAGGGGCAGGACAGCGAGAGAGAGAGGCAGACAGAAACAGACAGGGAGAGAAAGGGACAAGGGAGAGAGAGGGACAGACGGGGAGAAAGAGAGAGGCGAGAGAGACAGACAGACAGACAGGGAGAAAGAGAGAGAGGCAGACAGAGACAGCCAGATAGACAGACAGAGAGGGGAGAGAGAGGGAGAAAGAGAGAGGGGTGACAGAGAGGGAGGGGTAGAAGAGAGAGGGGGCAGGCGGAGAGAGAAGGGGGAAAGAAAGAGAGGGGGAGGAAGAGAGAGAGAGAATGAAGAGAGTGAGTGAGAGAGAAGGAGAGAGGGGTTAAGAGAGACAGCGAGAGAGTGATGGGGTAAGGGAGAGAAAGCGAGAGAGAGAGAGCGATGGGGGCACAACTGTATATTCGGTTTACTGTGCTAATTTCCACAGCCTGCGGTAATCAGAGTGCTAAAGACATGGGTCTAAATACAGACTCCCCACTGGGGCAGGGGTCTGTGGAAGGTGAGGCTGAAAACTGCACAGTTTTCCCAAGGTCAACCTCCCCCCGCAGTCAGGATTTAAGCCCATCAGGATTTGCCAGTCTGTGGCCAGTTTGGTATTGTGACCAATAGTTTGGTGGGGGCTTCTGTGGCGTAGTGGTAGTGTCCCTCCCTCTGAACCAGGAAGCCTGTGTTCATAGTCCCACCTGCTCCAGAGGTGTTTAATGACATCTTTGAACAGGTTAATGTGAAAATTTCATAAATGGTTCAGTCTTTTACAGTGGGTGTCTTTTAAGTGCTCACTGTAGATTAATTAAGCCTCAGGGTAGTCACCGAAACTAGCAGCTGGTACATGAAGCAGATATTTTGTGATTGCAAAGACATTTTTGAAGCTTTTATGAACAAAGCTCCTACCTGCCTGATTATAACCTACAGTGCAACATCTCTGCACATTTGCATGTCCCAAAACACAACACCTGGAGGTGAATACGTAGCAGCAACTAGCAATGCAAGCAGTTCAAGAGGCTTTCTCCATTGTACAGGCCAGTTAGCACTAGAAAAGGTTAACTAGCGTCTAAAGTTTGGGGCAGCTGTCGCCAAGGTGAACTGGGGAAAGACCACCATCTAAGGTCTTTCTGCCAAAGTTAAATGGGGGTCCGTTCAATTCTCAAGCCCTCTCGACACCTCAAATATGTGTAAATATTTGTACAAATCTTTGGTTTATTTGCTGGAAGGAGTCAAACTCCAATGTTTGTTTGTTTTCTTCATATGCTACTGTAAAGAACTGAACTGCTTTAGCAACTTTGTGTGTATATTTACTTTTTATGAGCAAAGTATATTTTTGAAATTAGAAAAATCTTGACTAACACTGATACCATGTAAATGCCAGACAATGATCAACTCTAATGGGAGACAATCTAACCACTGCCCCTTGACACTCAATGGTGTTACCATCACAGAGTCCCCACTATCAATATCCTCGGGGTTATTATTGACCAGAAACGCATTGGACTTGCCACGTAAATACAGTGGCTACAACAGCAAGTTAGAGACTAGGAATATGTGGCAATAGCTCACTTACTCATTCCCAAAATCTGCTCATCATTTACATGGCACAAGTCAGGAGTGTGATAGAATACTCTTCACTTGTCTGGTTGGGTGCAGCTCCTACAACACTCAAACAGCTTGACACCATCCAGGACAAAGCAGCATGCTTGATTGGCACCACATCCACAAACATCTCCCTCCATCACCGACGCTCAGTAGCAGTAGTGAATACTATCTACAAGATGCTCTGCAGAAATTCACCAAAGATCCTTAGACAACATGCTCCAAACCCATGGCCACTTCCATTTAGAAGGACAAGGGCGACAAATAATTGGGAACCACCACCCCTGAGGTCCCCTCACCAAACCAAACACGATCCTGATTTGGAAATATATCACCATTCCTTCATTGTTACTGGGTCAAAATTCTGAAACTCTCTCCCTGTCAACAACATCCATTGACAGAAATGTGCACTGCCGCGGTTCAGGAAGACAGCTCACCACCACCTTCTCAAGGACAACGAAGATGGGCAATAACTGCTGGCCCAATCAGCAATGCTGATGTCACACAGACAATAACAAAAATAGATAAGCCCATCAGGACACAAGTTTTCTGAGTTTTTATTCTGGTGCTACATCAATGCAGCAAGCAATAATGGCTGCTTATAAGAAACCGTTAAGTATTTGGGTATCTCAAATGTAATGTAAATAGCTATTAAGAACAAGGAAATAAAATTGTGCTGTGTATTGAGACCAACGTCTCTTCAGCAGAGGTTTAATGTTGCCAGCCTTCCCCACTTAGTAGGTAACTAAAGACTGCTTGCAATAAGAAGCATAGATTTAGCACATCTAACACTGCCTGGCTGCTGTAGGCCCTGCCTTCTCACATTCGTCTGCTGGAAGCTGAATATTAACATTTCAACAGAAATGTGATCTAAAAAAGAATTGGAGTTGGAGACTCCTGCATGTTGAAATTCACTTTGTTTCTTACAATCCAGGCTGCTGCTTCACACAGGGTGGAAGACCTTCCATCTTCGAGAGGCCCACCCACCATCTGTGATGAAAGGGGCACCTCCGGGAAATCCCGAAGCCCACCCTCACTGGCCCCTCAATCACCATCAACCGAGACCCCAAAAAACAGCACAGGCACACATACATAGAAACACACAGAGACACAGGCACGCACACACACAGAGACACACGCATATACAGAGACACATGCACACACACAGAGACACACGCGCGCACGCACACAGAGACACACACACAGACACACGCACACACACAGAGAGACATATGCATGCACACAGAGACATGCACACACACAGAGACACGCACATAGACACATGCGCACACAGAGACACACATACACAGACACACACACACAGACACACACACACAGACACACACACACACTCACACACACACACTGACATGCACACACAGAGACACATGCACACACAGAGACAGACACATGTGCACAGAGACACACACACACACACAGGCACACCCACACACACTGATATACTACACGCACACAACACAGACATTATATTTACACATGCACAAGTGACTGCCTCACAGATAGTACAAATGGATGGGATCGATTTATCTTGCAGCTGGTTTATAAACAAGGCCAAAATCCTGGCCGAGATGAAAACGCCAGGGAACAGCACACTTTGTTCTCTCTTTCCCTCAACACCAATATATCTTGCTTTAAAGAACTGCTGCTGTCAGGTGGAGCCACTGAGGGGGGTGGATATTGCTGCTTTCTCTTGGGCATGGTTTTGCTTCATGCAGCCTGTTAACTCCCACAGCAAACATTTCGGGAAACAGCAAAAACCGATGTTGGGCTGTTCTCACAAGGCTTAGCAAATTCATCAAAGTCAACTGTGGCACACGGTCAGCAGACAGGATCCCCATGTTAAGATCTAGGCCCCCAGTGAGCTTCGGTAGACAGCGCAAAGGCGTGATACTCAGGCTGTGCTAATCACCAGGGACAGTCACCAGGGTGACAGGTTGTGATGGTGTTGGGTGGGACAGGCTACAAGGATGATTGTGGCTGAGTCACAGAGTTTATCCAGCCTGAAAAGAAGCCACTCAGCCCATCTGCTCCTGAGGCATCCATCGATCCTAATCCCACTCACCAGCATTCTGTCTGTAGCCTTGTATTCCATCGTGTTTCAAGCTCTCAACTAAACACTTCAACAATGTTGTCGGTGACTCCTGCCTCGATGACCCTCTTAGGCAGTGAGTTCCAGATACTCATCACCCTCTGGGTGAAAAATCTTTCCTCAGATCCTCCCGAAACCTTTTGCTTAAAATGGTGCTATTTTTGTAAACACCATGCACTGGCCCCAATCAGTTCTGGACTAAAATGGCACTCAGCTTCCTTACAGCTCAAAAGAACCTGATTTCAATATTAAGCAGGTCCGTTACCTGTATCAGGTAAGCACTTTCAACGCCTCATCTTTTCAAAATGGAATGAGGAAAGAGCCGTTCATCTTCAGGTGGATCAAGGCAATGAAAACAGACCCTGGCTATTGGCGTTGACTGGCACGCCACTGAAATCTCCGTTAGTGCAGTTTACAATGCCAAACATTTGTCATCGGTTAACTCTCAACAAGTCTGGCTTCCCTTTTCTCATGGTTTTTGTGTTTTCTTCAAGACTTACTCAAGTTTTCACCCCAAGTTTACAGTTGCTTTCAGAAAATGGTGTCACTGTAATAGCCAAACTTGTGGGTGACAAAAAGAGGGCTTCAGCAGCAATGGGACTGAGGTACAGGCAGAAAGGGGGCATTTAGACAGTCTACTTATAATTCATGCAAATCGCCATGGAGATTAGACTTTAAGAAGGAGCCTGATCAACACAAGGAGAGAAAGGAAAAGAGGCATATACCTGATGGAGGTAGATTATAAAAGGTGGGAGTCAGCTCACGTGGAGCATAAATATTAGATTAGATTCTTTGGACCGAAGGGCCAATTCCCGTGTTCTGATGATTGTGCAGTACAAAGTGGAAGGTGGAGCCAATTTGAAAAGCTGACGTGACGCAAGGCTAGAAACTATTCCCTTGAGGCAAGTGTACTCTTTAGGACATTCCCAACAGTTGTGCGTTTCATGAGTGCCAGAATGTTCTTTAAGCATAAACAGATTTGATGAAACAGTCAATAAAACTGTAACAACATGAAACGACAGAGCCTAGTTTTGTGTAGGTACGGGTAAGCAGGCCCAAGAGCCAAGGGAGGAAGCAAAGCTGGAAATCCTTCTCTGAATAAGTGTAGTCTTCCCCTCAGATCTCAATGCAATGTGGACAAAAGCTGCACTCAAGTTAGAACACAAAGCAGTGGTAAACTGAGGTTAGTCATGGGTAAATAATGCAACAAGTATCATCAGAATACATTACAGAGTTGTTTTTTTCCATTCAATCTAGATCCTCTTACAGACAGATCGACAAAGCATCCATGACCACAATATCACACTGCAAATCCACTGCATCTTTCTAACAAGGTTCCATAGAAATAGAGGTGCCGTGCAGTACTGAGAATAGCAACAGAATGATAACAGAAGGTGACTGCGTGGCTGGACAGATGGTGCAGGAGGGACACCCTTTACATTCCTGAGGCCTTGGGACCATTTCTGGGGGGGATCTTGGAACTATACAAGTTGGAGGGTTACATCTGAACAGGAATGGGACTAACATCCTCATGGGGAGGCTTACAGGTTCTGTTGGGACGGATTTAAGCTGGATTGGTAGGGGGACGGAATTTTGACAAGTAGTCCAGAGGCGAGAGAAGCCTGAAATGGAGTTAAAATACCAGTCTAGATGGCAGAGGTACCATAGGATGGATAAGAAAGAAATGTTAACGAGACCAAATGGAATATATTTTAATGTGAGCCTGAGGAATACGATACATGAGCTGAGGGACATAGATAGGGAGCGTAAGATCACAGCTATGGCTAAGATTTAGTTAAAAGATGGACGGGATTAGTAAGTCAACGTTCTTGGTTACAGGATATGCAAACAAGGTAGAGGAAGGGATAGAAGAGATGGGGGAAGAAGGAGTTGCAGTGTTGATTACAACATCAATGTAAATTGGTTTGGTGGTGGCCTAGTGGTATTATCTCTAAACTCGTAAACCCAGGGTTCAAATTCTACCATGGGAGGTAACAGCATGTGAATCCCATAAAGTGTAAGTAATTAAGCCTAATGATCAAACTGTTGCTGATTGTTATAAAAACCCATCTGCTTCACCGATGTTCACCTGCACATCTGCTGATGTGGTATACTATATCCGGTGTTCCAGATGTGGCCTCCTCTACATTGGGGAAACCAAGCGGAGGCTTGGGGACTTGTCTGCAGAACACTTACGCTCTGTTCGCAATAAACAACTGCACCTCTCAGTCACGAACCATTTCAACTCCCCCTCCCACTCCTTGGACGACATGTCCATCCTGGGCCTCCTGCAGTGCCACAACGATGCCACCCGAAGGTTGCAGGAACAGCAACTCATATTCCGCTTGGGAACCCTGCAGCCCAATGGTATCAATGTGGATTTCACAAGCTTCAAAATCTCCCCGTCCCCCCACTGCATCCCAAAACCAGCCCAGCTAGTCCCCGCCTCCCTAACTTGCTCTTCTTCCCACCTATCCCCTTCTCCCACCTCAAGCCCCACCCCCATCTCCTACCTACTAACCTCATCCTGCCTCCTTGGCCTGGCCGTCCTCGCTGGACCAACCTATCCCCTCCCTAACTCCCCACCTACACTCACCTTTACTGGCTCCATCCCTGCCTCCTTGACCTGTCTGTCTCCTCTCCACCTATCTTCTCCATTATCGTTCCTCTATCTGCCTCCCCCTCTCTCCCTATTTATTTCAGAATCCCCTTCCCCCCTCCCATTTGGCCCAAAACATCAGCCTTCCTGCTCCTCTGATGCTGCTTGGCCTGCTGTATTCATCCAGCTCCACACCTTGTCGTCTCTTTTTAAAGCCAACTGCTTGAAACCCAGGCATCGGGAATGAACAGCATGGAGACATCAGGTAAACAGTTTGAACAGGATACACAGCTGCCATCCATGGAGCAATGGAACTCCATGAAACTCCAATGACTTCAATTGTACAAATGTGTTCAATTGCTTGGCAACCTCATTTTCCTATAGGGTAATCACACACTCTGCTATCAATCATCACAAGTAACAAACAAGAGAAAGAGGAAGCGGCTATATTGCTGGTGTCCCTAGGATTTGCTTATGTTGCCACTGAGCGTACGCAGTCATGAAACTCAATACAGGCCACCAGCGCCATTGGTAACAGGCCCATTGGACATGGGTTATTTTTAGCCCTCTGCCTCACACACAGTACAATAGGAGTCTTCTTTTCCCATGTGTTTAATGGAAAGGCTACCCTGAGGCTTCTTCAGTGTGTGGCAGTGTGAAATGAAAACCAGACTTACTTCCTCCCTACCCAACCTCCCCACTCCCTGCCCACGCGAGCACAGTCCAGAGCCAGGAGCTCCCCGTGACTGCTGCAGTGTTGGCAAAAAGCAAACAGCAGCAGAATGAGGCCGTTCGGTCTCTCACGCCTTCCTAGCCCACCAATAAGCTCAATGCCGATCCAATAATGGTCTCAACCCCACTCTCCCGTCTGTCCACCATTACCCTCAACTCCCACGTAGCTCAGAAATCAATCACAGCAAATGTATTCAAGGACCCAGCCTTCACTGTTTTCTGAAGAGGAGAATCCCAATGTGTATTTAAGGTGAGAGGGGGAAACGTTCAAAGGAGATGTAAAGGGTAATTTTTTTTACACAGAGAACAGTAGGTGCCTGGAACATGCTGCCAGAGGTGGCGGTGAAGACAAATACAATAGGGGCTTTTAAGGAGCTTTTAGATAAGCACATGAAAATGCAAGGAATGGAAGCAGACGGACCTAGGGCAGGCTGAAGGGGTGAGTTTAATTTGGAATCGTGCTCAGCACAACATTGTGGGCCAAAGGGCCCATTCCTCCGCTGCACTGTTCTATGTTCTATATAAATGATCCTTAGGGAAAAAAATTAAGAACAGGAGTAGACCATTCAGCCCATCCATGCTGCTCCATCACTCAATATAATCATGGTTGATCAAACACTTCCAATGCCTTTTACTCAATCCAACCCAAGAACCCTGTATCTCACTGGTATTCAGGAATCTAACAATGTCTATCCTAAAGATACTAGGGTACTGAGCCTCCACAACCATCTGTTGTAGTGAATTCAAAGGTTCATCACCCTTTGAGTGAAATAATTTCCCCTCATCTCAGACTAAATGGCACGCCCTTATTTTTAAATCATTCCCCTGGTTTTAGACTCCCCAAACAGGGCAGCCATCTTTCCTTCATCTGCCCTACTTATTCCTTGACGTATTTTGTAGATTTCAATGAGATCACCTCCTATGTAAATCTTTGAAATTCCAAACAATGTGCGTCCAGTTTGTCCAGCCTCTCTTCATAAGACAGTCCAGTCATCTTGGGAATAAGTCCAGCGAACATTCATTGCAATCCCTCTATGGCAATAATATCTTTCCTGAGACCAAACCTCCAAGGTCCTATTAAATCAAGTCAAGACTTCACTACTGCTGTAGCCAAACCCTCTTGCAATAAGGCCCAACATTCCACTAGCCTTCCTAATAGCTTGCTACACATGTACATTAGACTTCAGTGACTTGGATTGTGCACTTTGGTGGGAGGAATAAACTATTTTCTAAACGGGGAAAGGCTTCAGAATCTGAAGCACAAAGGGACTTGGCAGTCCTGGTTTAGGATTCTCTCAAGATTAACATGCAGGTTCAGTTAATAGTTAGGAAGGCAAATGCAATGCTAGTATTCATTTCAAGAGGGCGAGAATGCAACGGCAGAAATGGACTGCTGAGGCTGTATAAGGCTCTAGTCAGACCACACTAGGAATATTGTGAGCAGTCTTAGGCCCCACATCTAAGGAAGGATGTGCTGGCCTTGGAAGGGGGTTTTCAAAAACAATCCCAGGGATGAAGGGCTGGTCATATGAGGAGCTGTTGATGATCCTGCGTTAATACTTGATGGGGTTTAAAAGTATGAGTGGGGGATCTGATTGAAACTTACAGAATACTGAGGGGCCTTGGCAGAATGGGCATGGAGGAGAGGTTTCCACCAGTATGAGGAACTAGGACCCGAGGGCACAGCTTCAGGGTGAAAGGACAACCCTTTAGAACAGAGATGAGGAGGAATTTCTTCAGCCAGAGGGTGGTGAATCTTTGGAACCCCTTGCCACAGAAGGCTATGGAGACCAAGTCATTGAGTGCATTTATGACAGAGCGAGCTACGTTCTTGGTTGGTAAGAGGATCAAGGGTTATGGGGAGAAGGCAGGAGAATGGAGTTGAGAAACATATCAGCCATGATCGAATGGCAGAGCAGACTTGACATGTCAAACAGCCTAATTCTGTTGCTATATCTTATCTTATTTTCTCCTTAAAATCAACATTAAATGGATGAGCCCTTATTCTGAAAGTATGCCCTTAGTTCAGGATTTACTCCAGGAGGTGAAATGTTGTTGTTTAACATGCATCCTATGAATTTCCCTCCTCCCTTCCCCCACCAAGATTTTATGTTGCAGTCAGATGCCCTTATTCTTCTGAATACCTTGAGCACAAACTAAATTGTTAAGGGGTGGCACAGTGGCTCAGTGGTTAGCACTGCAGCCTCACAGCGCCAGGGACCCAGGCTCGATTCCAGCCTCTGGTAACTGTCCGTGTGGAGTTTGCACATTCTCCCTGCATCTGCGTGGGTTTCTTCCAGCTGCTTCAGTTTCCTCCACAGTCCAAAGATGTGCAGGCTAGGTGGATTAGCCATGCTAAATTACCCATAGTGTTCAGGGGTGTGTGGTTTGTGGGGGATGGGTCTAGGTGGGATGCTCCAAGGGGCAGCGTGGACTTGTTGGGCCGAAGGGCCTGTTTCCACACTGTAGGGAGTCTAATCTAATTATCCAGACCTTGCAAAACATTTATAATGTGGAGGTGCTGGTGTTGGATTGGGTCAGACAAGGTCAATTAAAAATCACACAACACCAGGTTACAATCCAACAGGTCTATTTGAAATCACAAGCTTTTGGAGAGTTGCTCCTTCCACGGGCGTAGCAAAGGAACAACACTCTGAAAGTGACTGTTTTGAAATAAACCTGTTGGGCTATAACCTGGTGTTGTGTGATTTTTGACCTTGCAAAACAGTCAGCACAGGAAATTTCACCTGTTCGGAAAATCCGGGATAAAAAAACACCCACATCGCTCGAAAAGGGGCAACAACAGAGTTTCCAATTTCAAATCACTGGCTCAAATCCCAACAATACAGAAAACAGCATCAATTGCACAGACCCACTATAAAGTCCAATGCGAACCTGATCTCAAAAATGTGCCACTGCTCCTTTATGTTGCAGGGTCTAAACTCTGCAACTCCCTCGCTGACAATGCTGCTGTGATTCAGATATTTTCTGACCTACCTGTTCAGAGCTGTTATCATATATCTCTATTTTTTTATAATTTATTGCTGGACATTTCACTTTTTTATTTTTCTTCCAAAGGAATTTGTACTCAAGAATCTGTACCTTGATACCTAGGATGGTGCCATAAGTGGCAACTTGTAAACTTATCACTTTGCTCACGTGGGTACCTGTGGCAATAAAGCTACTTCTAATTCTAATTCCACACCTGTGGAGCAGGTGAAACTTAAACTCAGCCCTAAATGAAACCTTGAACCATTTTTAGGACTCCTGGATCTGGGCAATAAACGCTGGCACATATTCCAGGAGCAATTCTGCTTCCGATTTTGTTGAAATAAGCTGCACAGAATGAATGTACATTCGAGATTTGGAATTCCAGAATCACATTTTCTCCCCTCAGGCTTTTACAGCACAGGACAATGCCAAACAGCCCATCACGTGTGACAAAGAGCCGACAACACCAATCCCTTTTTCCAGCTCATAGCCCTGTAGACAATGGCGTTGTAGGTGAGCATCTAAATATTATGAGAGTTTCTGACTTAACCACCCTTACAGACAGTGAGCTCCAGACTCCTTCCACATTCTGGGACCCAGGCGACTGGTGTTCTGAGATATTTCGGTGCCTTCTTCATTTCAATTGGTCATTTTCAAAACTGAACTTTTAGGTTACCCTGGGCTACTCCCAGTCTCATCTTGAAAGTACGTGGTTGATACAGAAACTGTTGGGGGGTTTCACATGTGGGCTAGAATTTCCCATTGCATTCCCAGGATTCCCCTGCCCGTTACCCAGTCTTTCATTGGTGCTTCAATGCAGTACAGATGGGAGGTTAAGTTTGAGTGGGTTGTAAAAAGATTTGCCTAAATGAACAATTTTGAAATTGCAAACAGATTTAAACACTGGGGTTTCTTCCCCCTCCTACTCAAACACAGAGAGCGGGATTTTCCCACATGGACTTCAAGATTCATTGGGCACGAGAACAGGGTGACAAAAGATGAAAAAAACAGAACAAGACCCAAAGACCAGAGTACTGAGGTTGAGAGCAGAGGCTTGATTTAAAGCAAGGGACAGCTCGTGGTGCAGTGCACTTGAAGTCAGTCTGGGACTCAGTGTCGCCACGCTGAGGGGTGGGGGTTCTCAGGCTTCACCCACAGATGGCATCCATCATGGGACTGCTAAACTCACCAACATCTTATTTTCCTATATTTTGAAGGCATGTCAATTCTGAAGAATAGTCAGAGCAGGTTCAAAACATTAACTCTTTCCCTCTCCACTGATGCTGCCTGACCTGCTGAGTTTCTCCAGCAGTTTCTACTCCTTTCCTCAGTCATGGTGTTGCCCTTTTGGATGAGATGTGAAACCAAGGCCCTGCTTGCAGTTCAGTTCAAACTTTCCCACATAACAACTTCACATTGTGATCCAATGCGGATTTTTGAGAATGCCTTTCATATAGCTAAACATCTCCATGCACACACACACAGACACGCACACATACACAAACATATCTGTACACTCAGACAGACACACACACACACAAACATAATCATACACTCAGACACAAACTCACACTCACACACACACACACAAACATAACTGCACACTCAGACACACACACACACAAACACACACACACAACACAACACACACACACAACACACACTCACACACACAACACACACACATAACCGTACACTCAGACACAAACTCACACTCACCCACACACACACACACACACACAAACATAACGGCACACTCAGACACACACACACACACACACACAACACACACAAACATAAGCGTACACTCAGACACAAACTCTCAAACTCGTGCACACAAACCCACACTTGGACAGACATAAACCGACACTGAGTGGAAGGAGGAGTCAGTAGGGCAGGTGAAAAAGTTGTTTGCAAAGCGTTTTCAAGGAATAGAGAAAGTCGTAACATTTCAGTCTAGTGATAATAAAAGGAAACTCAGTGACAAACAACTTCAAATGGGGAAAATAAATGTGAAAACCATCCCGACAGCTTTAACCAGGGAGCAAGCGACAAATGCCCATCACTCAATGTCTGATTTCTCTACCGTGACAGGAAATGCCTTTTCTCCCACTTGGGACCACAACCCCAGTCTGAGGAACATTGCTGGTAAGTGGGGCTTCCAGTCAAGCTAATTGCTCAGCCTTGCGCTAGCTCATTTCCACTGGAACCTCATCTTCCCTGTAATTACAGGCACTGTGCACCATCTGGATGCATGCGTGACTTCAAAAAGCTCAGACAACACTGTAGGCTTTCCACCAAAAAACAGAATAAATGTCTAATTAAAGAGGAAGCCACAACGGAACTGAGTGATTTACATCCGAGTTGCAAGACACAGCTTCTAAAAAGGACATCGCAGGAGTCCCACTCAGGTAAGTGCTGCTGTTGTAAGATGAACACGACACATAGAATTAGCAGGGCCCTGGACTAAAATCAGTTTTTAAATAAATTTCCCCCTCCTCTCCTAAAGTCTCATTCCAATGAGCAACCGTACTAATTCCATCCAAGATTCCCTCAGCAAGTTCCCTACATCAGATAATGCTGCCAGTCATTCATAGACTCAGAGCAACCCTGCAATGAGGAAGCAGACCATTCAGCCCATCAAGTCCATACCAACTGTCTGAAGAGCAACCTGTAGCCCTGTATTTCCCATGGCTAATTCCCCTAACCTGCACATCTTCAGACTGGGACGAAACCAGAGGGTGCCCACCCAGACACAGGGAGAATGTGCAAACTCCACACAGACAGGAATCAAACCAGGTCCCTGGCACAGTGAGGAAGCACTTCTAACCGAGATTATGGGGACTGCAGATGCTGGAGAATCCAAGATAATAAAGTGTGAAGCTGGATGAACACAGCAGGCCGAGCAGCATCTCAGGAGCACAAAAGCTGACGTTTTGGGCCTAGACCCTTCATCAGAGAGGGGGATGGGGAGAGGGTTCTGGAAATAAATAGGGAGAGAGGGGGAGGTGGACTGAAGATGGAGAGAAAAGAAGATAGGTGGAGAGAAGAGTATAGGTGGGGAGGTAGGGAGGGGATAGGTCAGTCCAGGGAAGACGGACAGGTCAAGGAGGTGGGATGAGGTTAGTAGGTAGGAAATGGAGGTGCGGCTTGACGTGGGAGGAAGGGATGGGTGCAAGGAAGAACAGGTTAGGGAGGCAGACACAGGCTGGGCTGGTTTTGGGATGCGGTGGGGGAAGGGGAGATTTTGAAACTGGTGAAGTCCACATTGATACCATTGGGCTGCAGGGTTCCCAAACAGAATATGAGTTGCTGTTCCTGCAACCTTCGGGTGGCATCATTGTGGCACTGCAGGAGGCCCATGATGGACATGTTGTCGAAAGAATGGGAGGGGGAGTTAAAATGGTTCGCAACTGGGAGGTGCAGTTGTTTATTGCGAACCGAGCAGAGGTGTTCTGCAAAGCGGTCCCCAAGCCCCCGCTTAGTTTTGCCGATGTAGAGGGAGCCACACCGGGTTCAATGGATACAGTATACCACATTGGCAGATGTGCAGGTGAACCTCTGCTTAATGTGGAAGGTCATCTTGGGGCCTGGAATGGGGGTGAGGGGGGGGTGTGGCGGCAAGTGTAGCACTTCCTGCGGTTGCAGGGGAAGGTGCCGGGTGTGGTGGGGTTGGAGGGGAGTGTGGAGCGAACAAGGTAGTCACAGGGAGAGTGGTCTCTCTGGAAGGCAGACAAGGGTGGGGATGGAAAAATGTCTTGGGTGGTGGGGTCGGCTCTTCTAACCACTGGGCCACCAACCCGCCAAAATACATTCTTAAAAAGAACAATACAGCTTCGTATCTCATCACCATGGAATGTAATGCTGTTAAAGTTAGTTTGTTTTTGGGATGCCGTCCAAAGCAGTGTTCATTACCCGTCTCTAGATGAGCAAGTTAGGGTTTAATGTATGGAAATTTCCACACTGCAGACAGAAAACAAAATCAAACAAACAACCACAGCATCATAACACAGGAACAATAAGGAGATGAAATCATCCTCTTGAGGACCATCGTTAAACCACCCGACACAAGCAGCGTTCATGGAAAGTGAGAACCAAGTATGTTTTTAATCAGAGAGTCATGAGCACTTGTGATGCCGAGGCATAGAAGGCTAGGGGGCACATGCTTGGAAACAGTCGATGCAATGGGCATTCCCCTGTGCTGTACGTATATCTATGACTCTAAGAGTAAATTGCTGCTGAGCCTCATAGCAGCTAGATGCAACAAGAACAGAAATTGCTGGAAGAGCTCAGTTAATGTTTTGGGTCCAATGACCCTTCCTCAGAACAGAAGAAAGTGTAACCAGACCCAAAACGTTAACTCTGATTTCTCTTATGCCAGACCTGATGAACATTCCCAGCGACGTCTGTTTTTGTTCCTGGTTTACTGCAACCGCAGATCTTTCGGTTTTCATTTTGCAGCTAAGAGCACTCAGCCAGCTTTCATTCTTTAACGTGGCTAGCCTCCAGAGTTAACAAAGCCCCCAAACAGTCGAACTCCCCTTCAAATCAAACTTAAGGAACAACTTGTGTGGATGGTCCTGACCCGAAACGTCAGCTTTCCTGCTCCTCTGATGCTGCCTGGCCTACTGTGTTCATCCAGCTCCACACTTTGTTATCCCACACTGTGTTATCTCTGACTTCAACATTGGCAGTCCTTACTATCTCTAATGAACAACTTGCTCCCTTTTAAAGAGATAATAAAGTGTGAAGCTGGATGAACACAGCAGGCCAAGCAGCATCTCAGGAGCACAAAAGCTGATGTTTCGGGCCTAGACCCTTCATCAGAGAGGGGATCGGGGAGAGGGTTCTGGAATAAATAGAAAGAGAGGGGGAGGCGGACCGAAGATGGAGAGAAAAGAAGATAGGTGGAGAAGAGAGTATAGGTGGGGAGGTAGGGAGGGGATAGGTCAGTCCAGGGAAGACGGACAGGTCAAGGAGGTGGGATGAGGTTAGTAGGTAGGAAATGGAGGTGCAGCTTGGGGTGGGAGGAAGGGATGGGTGAGAGGAAGAACAGGTCAGGGAGCCAGAGACAGGTTGGACTGGTTTTGGGATGCAGTGGGTGGAGGGGAAGAGCTGTGCTGGTTGTGTGGTGCCTCCCCACCTATACTCTCCTCTCCACCTATCTTCTTTTCTCTCTATCGTCGGTCCGCCTCCCACTCTCTCCCTATTTATTCCAGAACCCTCACCACATCCCCCTCTCTGATGAAGGGTCTAGGACCAAAACGTCAGCTTTTGTGCTCCTGAGATGCTGCTGGGCCTGCTGTGTTCATCCAGCCTCACATTTTATTATCTTGGATTCTCCAGCATCTGCAGTTCCCATTATCACTGCTCCCTTTTAAACCTTGGTTTGATACATTATTCCAATGGAGCTCAATGCAAGTCACATTGTATCACCAGCACCCTACAGCCTTTTCAACTCAACATTAAATTAACATGTTTAGATCTTAGCCTCTGGCTCCACCTTGTTCAGTGTGTTTTGTGTTGCTGCATTTTTGTTGATTCGCTTCTGTCTTGTCATGCTTCATGTTGCATTCAGATGGATGGTATAAAGTCATTGACAGCTCATTTGGACCTCTTTGTTTCTTTATCGTACCCATTACCACTCTCATTGGCTTTTGCATCATGGAATCTTTTGTTAGTTAATTTTTCCTGGTCTCCACCCTATTGCAGCGCTTGCATTTTTGTTCTTTCATGGGGTGTGGGCCCCTATGGCAAGGCCAGCACTAACTGCCGAAACTACCACAAGGGCTGGCTCAGCCCTTTCATTTGATTTGATTGATCTATTGTCACTTGAATTTTGTTACAAAATACATGAAAAATGTTGAATAGTGTCACCACGCTCTAGCACTAGCAGAAAAATAAACCAAAACACGGTAAAAAGGCAGGAAAGTAAAAAAAAAGCCTAGAAGCCGATATCCATTTCAAGCACCCCTCCCCCGACTCCCACAGATACCTAGAATGCATCTCCTCCCACCGACCTTCCTGCAAAAAAGCCATCCTTTATGAAGAAGGTGCTCCTAAGATTCTGCTTGGCCTGCTGAATTCATCCAGCTCCATGCTTTGTTATCTCGGTCTCTCCAGCATCTGCAGTTCCTACTATCTCTGAAGCTAGTTAAACGGTTAGTTAAGAGTCAACCACGCCACTGTAGGTTTTTGAGTCATGCGTGGGCCAGACTGGGTTCCTCAGCATTTTTGTCTTCCTCACTCCTTTATGAACATTGGTGTCACTGGCAAAACCAACATTTGTTGCCCATCTCTAAATGCTGCAATGGAGCCGTTTGCTAAACCACAAGAGGGAAGTTAAGAGTCGACATTGCTGTGGATCTGGAGTTGCTTGTAATACACATAAAATGGCAGACTTGCTTCCCTAAAGCACTACAACAATCGACGATAGTTCAGAGATAGCAAGAACCGCAGATGCTGGAGTCCGAGACAAAACAGTGTGGAGTTGGAGGAACACAGCAGGCCAGGCAGCATTAGAGGGGCAGGAAGGTTGACATTTCAGGTGAGGACCCTTCTTCAGAAAACTGAAATGTCAACGTTCCCGCTCCTCTGATGCTGCCTGGCCTGCTGTTTTCCTCCCACTCCACACTGTGTTGTACTTGATGATAGTTTCATGGTCACCTTTGTTAAAATTCAGCTCTGAATTCCAGATTCATTAACTGAATTGAAATTCCATCAGCTGCATTGAAATTTGAACCCATTACACCACCAGCATCTTTCACCCCTCCTCCACCTATAAACCCTGCAACGGTCCCTGTAGCCCGGGTCAATGGTTTACTGCATCAGTGACACAGCCAGGCACAACACGTAAACCTGTTACCTTCATAACTATCTAACGTTTGTTTCTGATGAATGGGATAGACTGCATAATGAAGGGGTTTGTGTTTCCTCATGCATGAATCACAAAAACCTAGGTTTCAAGTTCAGTGGGTAATAGGGAAGACAAATAGAATGTTGGCCTTTATTTCACAAGGAATAGAGTATAAAAACAGGGAGGTCTTGATAAGATTGTAATGTAGCAGATACATGGGAACACCACCATCTTCAAGAGAGATAGTAAGAACAGCAGATGCTGGAGTCTAAGATAACACAGTGTACAGCTGGAGAAACACAGCAGGCCAGGCAGCAACGAGGAGCAGAAAAGCTGATGTTTCAGATCAGGACCCTTCCTCAGAAATGTTCTACCCCTACTCTTATTCCTTGGATGCTGCCTGGCCTGCCATGCTCCTCCAGCTCCACACTGTGTTATCACCACCATCTTCAAGTTCCCTTCCAAGCCGCTCACCTGAGTTAGAAATACATCACGGTTCCTTCACTGTCACTGGGTCAAAATCCTGGAATTCCCTCCCTAATGGCAATATGGGTCAACACACAGCAGGTGGTCGGCAGCAGTTCAGGAAGGCAGCTCAGCCCCACCTTCACAAGGGCAATAAATGCTGGCCCAGCCAGGGATGCCCACATTCCACAGATGAATTTATAAAAAGGCAGTAGTCAGGGTGACACATGGAAAACAATGAATACTTCTGATCACCATATTTAAGGAAAGATATTCTGGCCTTGGAGGCAGTCCAGAGAAGGTTTACTAGATTGACACCAGGAATGGAGGGATTTTCTTATGAGGAGAAGTCTAGTAGGTTGGGCCTATGCTCACTGAAGTTTAGAAGAATGATATTGAAACATACGTGGAGGGGGTTAACAAAGTGTAGAGGGGTTGTTCCCCTTGTGGGAGAGCCTAGGACCAGAGGGAATAATCTCAGGCTAATGGTTCACTCACTCAAGACAGAGGTGAGGACATTTCTCCTCCAGAGGGTAGTGAGCCTGTGGAATTCTATACCACAGAGGGCAGTCAAGGCTGGGTCTAGTGTATCCAAGGCTGAGATAGACAGTTTGTTAATCAGTGAGGAAACCAAGGGTTACAGGTAAAAAGCAGGAAAGTGGAGTTGAGGATTACCAAATTAGCCATGATGGGTTGTTGGTGTAGATGCAATGGGCTGAATGGCCTACTTCTGCTCCTACACATTAAGGGGCTATGAAATATTAACTCTGCTTCTGTCCTAACCTGCTGAGCATTTCCAACATTGTTCTTCTTCAGATTGTATTTGTATAGCACCTTTGACATAGCAAAATATCTTAAAGCAACATCATCAAACAAAAAGTGAAACAGCGACATCAGTGGCAGAGGTAAGAAATGTCTCAATGGAGGTACAATGTGGAGAGATTTCGGAAGGGAATCCCAGAGCTTTGGGGTGTTTGTGGCTGAAGGCACAGCCACCGATGGTGGACCTAATGAAAACCATGCAGCTCAGTGACCAGGGCCTGAAGCTAGGCAGATAAACTGAAATGGATGTGGAAACTGGAGGAGTTTCCACTGACAATGAGAGACTTGAAAAACTAAGAACGAGACGTACAAAATCAAGATGGCATGTAACAGAGAGTTAAATTGGATCAGCAATCATGACAAGAAGAATCTGGAGTCCCACTTCTGATTTGATTATCCCACTACCAACAGTTTGATTCAGGTCAATAACTATGCTATGATTTCAGGCATTGTCCTCAATGGGTTGTCAACAAGAGGGCCCAGCTTCATGTTCTTATGGATATATTACTTGGATATAAAGTATTTAGGAAAAGAAAACACAGAGTGGAGCTGGAGGAACACAGCAGGACAGGCAGCATCACAGGAGCGGGAAACTTGATGTTTCGGGACAAGGCCCTTCTTCAGAAATCCTGCCTGGCCCACTGTGTTCCTCAAGCTCCACACTCTTATCTCTGACTCCAGCATCGACAGTTCTTACTATCGCTGAGGAAAATAATTAGAAAAGATCGGATTTCCTTAAGCAACATTCCTACCTCAACCAAATGAAAACTAATTGATCATTCTCTTTCTGCACTATGCACAAACCACACACCCCCCAACCCCAGTCCCACCCCTGGTACTTGGCCCAATGTGAAGGTCATTACTGGACCTCTCTGAGATAACACATGGTGCAATATCCATTCTGCCTTTGTTTTCTGATGCAGGATGTCCTTTGTCTTGCGTCACTGAAGGAGCAGCACTCTTTAACCTGTATACAGTTTGCTGCAAGAATACCTGAATAATACTTTCCCCAAAGGATTGCAAACTCTAGACAAGCAGCAAAGTCTCAAGTCACATGAGGGACAATGTAACCTGCAGTTTAGCTGGAATCATGTCACATCACTAATCTGAAAGTGCAATATCCTTAATGCTCTTTACCATCAGCCTTGACCAAAGCAGTGATTCAATGAATGAATCAATATATATTTGCTTCTAATGTGTATGATAAAGTTCATTAAAATGTGCGACACACACTACATGGCAAAATACTTGGTCAACACTCATGCAGAAGTGTGACATCTAGCCTCTTAAATTGAGGCCAATGAGAATTGTTTTATTACAAAGGGAAATATTGTGGATGCTGGTAAACTGAAGTAGAATTCAGTTTATTAGCAATTTCATTTTCATTTCATTTTGGGAGATGATACAAGATGAGGACCCTCTTTCACTTAGCTCCTAATTTTGCTGAAGGTGTGCATTCAACAGACAATGGAAGCCTCTGGGCAACCAAATTCTCAAAAGGACCAGGCCACGTTTTTCAGAGATAGTAAGAACTGACAATGCTAGAGTCAGAGATAACACAGCGTGGAGCTGGAGGAACACAGCAGGCCAGGCAACATCAGAGGAGCAGGAAAGTTGATGTTTTGGGTCAGGGCCCTTCTTCAGAGATCTGGCTCAGTCTTGCTTCCACCCCAGGGTTAGCGGCGTCCAGCTGAAAATGGAGGTAAAGATGGTGCTTTGATTTCGCGTTCTGAGGACGGATCATCAGACCAGAAACATTATCTTTGATTATTCTCTTCACAGATGCTGCCAGACCTCCTCGGCCTTTCCAGCAACTGCTGTTTTTGTTCCTGATTTGCAGTATCCGCAGTTCTTTCAGTTTTTATTATGTGGAAGTGCCTTGTTCGTTTCAAAATGAGACTTTGAGACTGTTATCTAAATGAATGGCAGAGTAGGTTTGGAGGACTGAAAGCCTGCGATCGCATGTGGGAGGCTCAGCAATGCGTTGGCTGGACTAGGGATGCGTACAGAACGACAATCTAGCATGAGCCAAACTCCTGGAGTGGCACTGTAGCTAGCACTGTTGACTCACAGTTCCATGGGGCCCAGGTTTGATTCTGGCTTTGGGTGACTGTGTGGAGTTTGCACATTCTGCCCGGGTTTCCTGCCACAGTCCAAAGATGCGCAGGTTAGGTGGATTGGCTGTGCTAAACTGCCCGTACCGTCCAGGGATGTGCAGGCTGGGTGGATTAGCCATGGGAAATCTGGGGTAGTGGGGCGGGTCTTTGAGGGATGCACTTCGCAGGGTTGGTGTGGACTTGAGGGGCCAAATGGCCTACGTCCACACCGTACGGTTCTATGATTTCTCTGCAAGGGAACAGCAAAAGAGTTTTAACGTCACAGAAAGTGACCGTTCAGACCGTGCCATTGCAAGAGAACAGAGGCCTCTCTCCCAGCCCGAAACATTAACTCTTCTGTCTCTCCACAAATGCTGCCAGATCTGCTGAGGTTTTCCAGCAACTTCTGTTTCGGATTTCCAGCATCTGCTCCAGCTCTTTCGGCTTTTCGACTTTATTTGAGTCTTAAGTCTTGACGGTCACATCTGACGTTAGTCTTGCACACGAATTAAACCAGAGCTAACCTACCACTCTACAGCTGGATATGAGTACACAGCATGCTGCGTGTAACCTCAAACTAGTGAATCAAATAGTCACCTCTCACAGCACACCTCCATATCCTGACATCCACGATTCTGTGGTTTTATGCGAGCTGTGTCACATTCATTGCAGCAGCAGATCTGTATTGGACAACCCCATCAGTATAACACTTTTACTGCACTTCGTAGGGCAGAATGCCGCAAACACAATCAGCAATTACATCAGATAATAAAATCTTTTTAAGTGTACACCAGCGCATGACCAGATGCCGGGCAATGCACAAAGTCCAGTCACCTGGGAGGAGAACACTTCAAAAGTTATACACACCTAACACAGTCATTGTGCACTGTCACTGTGCCTTAGCTTTTGCAATGGTTTTAAGGCAAATGGGTAGCTCACCACCCCCGCTTTTACCAACTGGTACACCTCAACTCCAAACCTCCACTCTTTCTGCCAACATTGCCTTCCAGCATATAGTTACCGAAGAAACACTGCACTTACCTCATCAGGTTTGGGTTTAACTTGAGGCTTCTTGAAGAAGGAAGTTCTTGCAGTGAAGAAATACTCTTCAGAGTCCTCTTCCAAACTGCTGTAACCGCTGCTCATAGTGCTAGTCCACGTCATCTGCAACAGGCTCCTTCCACCAGCTCTCCCTGTGTCTCTCTCTCTCACACACACAGATACAAAGCCGGAACAGAAGTGTACAATGTTCAGCGCTAAACCCAAGGCTAACTGACACAGTCCCTCATGCAGTTTCCCCTCTCTGCACTAAGAAATAGCTGGGACTCAGAGCCGTGCCTTGCTGTCAGCTCTCCTCAATTCGAGCGGAATTGGCTCCTGGCCGATTGACATTGTACATGAAGTCCCTCCTCTCTCACTTCTTTATTTCTCCCCAGACTTTTCGGCTCTGGATTCTCCAAGCGGAAAAAAAAAGTCCCACTGTGAGAAAGGGAGAGAGAAACTGCCCGAGTAGCAGCGACTTAACTATTCTCTTGTACGCTGGGGCTGATTGCTGGTATACAATAAATAATTTGTTGGCAAATCAGATGTTGCAAATCGACAGCTCACACCCACAACTGTAAGGGATGAAGTCATTACTGACCAACCCCTCCGTCAAGTTTCAGCGATTAGACTGCAGTTCGATTTCCTGTAGATCTAGCACCGGCTAAAAGTCGCCCAAAACCCGGAATAAATCAGTTGACAATAAGGTGTGAAAAGGACCTGTAATGTTTGTGTCCTTTGTAAGGCAAAAAGAGAAAGGGGTGGGGATTTTGTTCCACTGACTGAATCACAGTGGCACAAATGATATTTAATCTCGGCAGAGAGAGAAACAACTAGTCACAATGTTTCAATCTCTCCACTAGGTGTATTTTAATTTTGTTTTGGGATCATGTCAGGGTCGTTATCTCCCCTGGCTTTGTTTTCCCAGCTAACCGGCTGCAAAGTTTGCAAATCAGTCTAGACTGGTGCTACAGACAAGCAAACAAGCCCGCTACAGTTATCCAGCCTCACATTTTATTATCCCGCTACAGTTCTGTTGGAGCTCAGACTTCGTGTCACCTTCCAGATCTGGAGTAGTGTAGTGTTAGTGGCGGGGGCTTTATAAATCTCCTGATGTTCTCTCTGCAAAGTCCCCTGGTCCTCGCTCAGATTAAGCACACCCACACACACACAGTGATTGGAAGGGTCTAGGCCCGAAACGTCAGCTTTCCTGATCCTAAGATGCTGCTTGGCCTGCTGTGTTCATCCAGCTCTACACCTTGTTATCACACATAGTGTGATTGGCTTGTTTCCATGGATGTGGTGGGGGCAAGGGGGAATGTTCGGGATGGGAGAGTTCACTAGGACATGGTCTGTTAAGAATATAACATACTACAGTGCTGCAGACACCTTCCCCCATGCTTCAGAACCCCCAGCCCACAGAACGACCTGCCTTCGCTGCGCCCCCCTCACCCCCTTCATCGCAGTGATAGTCTATCTCTAGTGTTAACCCCATTCTATCACCCATCTGGATCATTCCTGCTTATGGTCTTTTCCAAATACCCCTCCCCTGCCAGTTCTACCCCCGAAACTGAAACTTGCCCCCTTCCCCCCTCCCCAGCTCTCACCCCACACACCCTCCTGCCACCGCAAGCCTCTTCTCCCCGCCCTAGGTAACACCTTTTCCTGGAAGCTCAGCTACGCCTCATCCCGAGCCTCCACAGATCCCTTCCCCCCCACCCAACCTTGTTCCCCACTCTCACACACACCCAGATCTCCATTCTATTCCCTGAATCCCCGCCATTATCATTCCTAAAACCCCTAGCCCTCACCAGAACCCTCCTCCCCACACACATCCAGTTGCCATCTCCGGAATAACTCATTCCCTCCCCAGGCACCTCCACCCTGTCTCTTTCCAGAACACCTGCCCTCACCATCATTCCTCCCTGACTGCCCCTCCCTCAGCATCAGGCCTACCACACACCATTCCACACCAGACCTGACCTCCTAATGCCTCTCTGTAAACTTCACAATTACTACCATTAGACCCTTGACCCCATCCAATCTTTCAAACTACAATCCTACCTATTTCAAACCTTTCCTTACAGATCAGCACTACTATACACTCACAAATCTACATGGGTTCTCAGTTAAGCCATGGCAGGATTTACAAACTCTCTGGGACTAGCCATTTGCATGTACTCAATGTTAACTTCTCCATCTTTGGCAGCAGTGTTTCTGTTGCCAAGGCCCTACGCTCTGAATTCTTTTTCCCCTAACCAGAAGGAGCATTCACACCATATCACCAAAGATAACAAGGTGTAGAGCTGGATGAACACCGCAGGCCAAGGAGCATCTCAGGAGCAGGAAAGCTGACGTTTCGGGCCCGGGCCCTTTTCTGATGAAGGGTCTAGGCATGAAACGTCAGCTTTCCTGCTGCTAAGATGCTGCTAGGCTGGCTGTGTTCATCCAACTCTACACCTTGTTATCTCGGATTCTCCAGCATCTGTAGTTCCTATTATCCCCGATACATCACTGTAGCCGTTTATAACAAGATAATATCTATCCATCGCACCTTGACTTTCAAAGGCATTACCTCCACTCAGCCCTACACTATCAGTATTATGAGTTACAATTGACTGGAAACTGAACTAGACTAGCCATATATCTACTTTGGCTATAAACGCAGGATTAAGGCTAGGGATACTGCAGCAAGTAACTCACCTCCTGGCTCCCCAAAGCTTGTCCACTATCTACAAGACACAAGTCAGTAGTGTGATGGAATACTCTCCACTTGCCTGGATGGATGCAGTTCCAACAACACCCAGGAAACTTGAAACCACCCAGGGAAAAGCAGCACACTTGATTGGCACAATATCCACAAATATTCGCTCCCATCCACCACCACCACTCAGCAGCAGCAGTATGTAATACCTACAAGTTGCACTGCAAAATTTCACCAAAAATCCTTTTGACAGCATCTTCCAAACCCATGACCACTTCCACCCAGAAGGACAAGGACAGCAGATACCACCTCTGCAAGAGACAAAGAAACGGCAGGTGCTGGAATCCAAGGTAGACAAACTGGAGGCTGGAAGAACACAGAAGGCCAGGCAGCATCTGGAGGAAAGGAGCAGTCAATGTTTCGGGTATTACCCTTCTTCAGGGCTGGATGTGGGGATAGGGGGAGCTGCAGATAAAGAGGGGGGGTGGGGTGGAGGCAGAATGTTGGTAGTGGGTATGACCTGGGGTTGGTCGATGGGAGGGATGAATCCAGTTGATGGCTGTTGGGGAGGGTCAGTAGGTGGAACGGAAGGGAGCAACGGAAGGGGCTGGAAAGGGAGCCAGGGGATGGGTGGGAAGGTTATTTGAAATTGACATTTGGGACTCAGTGCTGAGTACCCCAGGCTGTAGGGTGCTCAGGCAGAAGATAAGATGTTGTTCTTCAAATTTGCCTCCCATGAGTGAGTTTAAAACAAAACCCTTCACCTTCCTCTCAGTCTCTCCCTTTTTAGGGCTGAGATGAAGAGAATTGTTTACACCCAGAGAGTTGTGAACCCATGGAATTCTCTGCCATGGAAACCAGTTGAGGCCAAAACAGTAAGTGCTTTCAAGAAGGAGTTAGATACAATTCCTAAGGATCAGAGGGTATGGAGGAGAACGGGGACTGAGTTGGATAATCAGCCATGATCATACTGAATGGCAGTGCATGGTCAAAGGGTCGAATGGTCTACTCCTATTCTCATTATTTCCATGACCATCTCTTATAATGATCCCTTTGGGCAAGTGCTTGGTCACCTGTCCTAATGTATCCTTGTATTTGGTAACCCTGCCGTAAATGCTGGGGCCATTTTCTTTGGCCAAAATGCTACACAAGTACAAGTTGCTTTTGTTGTGCAATGTGTTCTTGCGGTGCACGCTGTTATTATGTTCATTTCCTATATTGTCAGATGTGACTCAGTCACACTTCAGGACTCAGGCAAAACCACCAACACTAAAACGCTTTCTGAAAAAGGACCTAGACCTGAAACATCAGCTTTCCTGCTCCTCTGCTGCTTGGCCTGCTGTGTTCATCCAGCTGTACAGCTTGTTATCTAAGACTGAAACTCCCTCAGCAGCATTGGGGAACTGTGGTGCCATCAGAGATGCTGTCATCGGATCAGGCATTAAACCACAGTCCTCATCTCTCAGGGTAAATGTGGAAAATCCCATGGCACCATACTGAAGAGGAAATGAAGGCCGGTTCTAAACATCACAGAAACTGAGTACAGTATCTGGGTCATTTGCCACAATACTGTTTATGGAATCGTGCTGTGTACAAATTGGAGCTGCTGGGTTAGAACAGTTTCTACCCCATTGGGATGGCCAGGGTCATGAAACTTATAAAAATACAACTTTTCTTTTGTAATTATAATTCCTTTTTTGTAAAACAATTGTGGACATCTCGAGGCTATGGCAGGTGCTATACAAATGCAAGTCTTTTTTCCTTGCTGTTTTATTTAGGCCACATGTGGAGTATTGTATGCATTTCTGGTTCCCGTACTTTAGAAACTATGTCGAGGTTTTGGAGAAAGTGCAAACGAGGCTTTACCAGCGTATTACCTGGATTAAAGCGTACTTAGCTCAAAGGGAGACTGGACAAACTTGATCTGATTTCACTCGAGCATTGGAGGTTGAGGAGTGACCTGATAACAGTACATAAAATTATGAGAAATATGATTAAGGTGGATAGTTGAAGACTTTTTCCCAGGGCAGAAATGTCAAATACTAGGGGCCGTAGGTTTAAGGTGAGGGGAAAGTTTCAGGAGATGTGCAAGGGTAGGTTTTTTACACAATGGGTGGTGGGTGCCTGAAACACTCTTCCAGGGGAGGCAGTAGAAGCAGACGCGATAGCCAAATTCAATTAGCATTTAGACTGACATTTGAATAGGTAGGTCTCATGTTTGGTACAGACATGGTGGACCGAAGGGCCTGTTCCTTTGCTGTACTGTACTACATCCAGATAAATGTGAGGTTATCCACTTCGGTTGCAAAAACAGGAAGGCAGATTATTATCTGATTTGTGGCAGTTTAGGAAAAGGTGAGGTGCAATGAGACCTGGGTGTCATGGTGGAACATCACCGAAGGTTGGCATGCAGGTACGTCTTTCTAGATTCGATATGAGGAAATATCCTCTCTACATCTACAATGTACATCCTCCTGGGCATCTTAAATACCTCAATTAGATCTCCTGTCATCCTGCTAAACTCTTGTGAGTATAGGCCTCAACTGCTCAATCACTCTTCATAATGACAAACCCTTCATCTCTGGAATTAATCCGTGAATCTTCTCTGAATGTTGCAACCCCCACCCATATCTGCGATACCCAACCAATACCCCACCTCCTCTCAACAACTAACCCTCCCACAAATCTCACTCTGGGGTCACTGATGTCCATTTCAAGCCCACCGACTCTCACAGCTACCTAGAATACACCTCCTCCCACCCAACATCCTGCAAAAATTCCATCCCCTATTCCTAATTCCTCCGCTTCCGTCGCATCTGCTCCCACAATAAGACATTCCACTCCCGCACATCCCAGATGTCCAAGTTCTTCAAGGACCACAACTTTCCCCCCACAGTGATCGAGAACGCCCTTGACCACGTCTCCCGTATTTCCCGCAACACATCCCTCACACCCCGCCCCCCCCCCACAACCGCTCAAAGAGGATCCCCCTCGTTCTCACACACCACCCTACCAACCTCTGGATACAATGCATCATCCTCCGACACTTCCGCCATTTACAATCCGACCCCACCACCCAAGACATTTTTCCATCCCCACCCCTGTCTGCTTTCCGGGGAGACCACTCTCTCCGTGACTCCCTTGTTCGCTCCACACTGCCCTCCAACCCCACCACACCCGGCACCTTCCCCTGCAACCGCAGGAAATGCTACACTTGCCCCCACACCTCCTCCCTCACCCCTATCCCAGGCCCCAAGATGACATTCCACATTAAGCAGAGGTTCACCTGCACATCTGCCAATGTGGTATACTGCATCCACTGTACCCGGTGTGGCTTCCTCTACATTGGGGAAACCATGCGGAGGCTTGGAGACCGCTTTGCAGAACACCTCCGCTCAGTTCGCAACAAACAACTGCACCTCCCAGTCGCAAACCATTTCCACTCCCCCTCCCATTCTCTAGATGACATGTCCGTCATGGGCCTCCTGCAGTGCCACAATGATGCCACCCGAAGGTTGCAGGAACAGCAACTCATATTCCGCCTGGAAACCCTGCAGCCTAATGGTATCAATGTGGACTTCACCAGTTTCAAAATCTCCCCTTCCCCTACTGCATCCCTAAACCAGCCCAGTTCGTCCCCTCCCCCCACTGCACCACACAACCAGCCCAGCTCTTCCCCCCCACCCACTGCATCCCAAAACCAGTCCAACCTGTCTCTGCCTCCCTATCCGGTTCTTCCTCTCACCTATCCCTTCCTCCCACCCCAAGCCGCACCCCCATCTACCTACTAACCTCATCCCACCTCCTTGACCTGTCCGTCTTCCCTGGACTGACCTATCCCCTCCCTACCTCCCCACCTATACTCTCTCCACCTATCTTTTCTCTCCATCTTCGGTCCGCCTCCCCCTCTCTCCCTATTTATTCCAGAACCATCTCCCCATCTCCCTCTCTGATGAAGGGTCTAGGCCCGAAACGTCAGCTTTTGTGCTCCTGAGATGCTGCTGGGCCTGCTGTGTTCATCCAGCCTCACATTTTATTATCTTGGATTCTCCAGCATCTGCAGTTCCCATTATCTCTCATTCTGGGGTCATCCCACTCAAGGTCTGGGACATTGAAATGGGATCACATTGGGAAAAACAGTTGGGAAGCTCTGCCTTAAACCTCAAACAATTTCAGCCACACCTTTGTCCAGGGGGCAAGTCTGCAATCTCACGAGTTTTTGCCCAAGATAGGAATGTCTGCCTGACAGCAAGGTCACTCTTGCTATACTCCTATTGATTCTCAACAGGTCTGAGCAGGGTCATTGGAACAGGATAAACTCTGATATGGGCAAGCCAGTTTGGAGGCACAGGTCTCCCGCAGGACAGAAAGATTGAGAGAAACAGAGGCGGATAGGTTGGCACATAAATATAACTCAACAGAGTTGGCCTCCTTTGTAACTTAGCGTGTCATTCTCAAGAAACAAACTATGTGAGTGGATAGGTTAATTTTAAAAAGAACACTTGGCTGAACTATGAAAATAAATCATTTATGAGAATGTCTTTGGCCTGAGAATGAGATAAAATGTATCCAGCTAGAGGCTGCCGTTACAAATGATAATTGTTCCCATATTTGCAAAACACTTCTGACCCCTTTTGAGTCCCAGTTGTTCGCTCAACTCACACTCTCTGCTGTTCGAAGTTATGTTGAGGTTATTTGACTGACAAATCATTAGGTTCAACTCATTACTTTACCTTCCCAAGCCTTGCAAATAATTCAATGTTTGATCATCAGCTAAACCAATCCACCATCTCAGCCCATCACAGGAACACAATATGGTGGGGGAAGAGGATACATCTGAAATGCAGGACTTAGATCAGTTGTTTTTTTGTGCTGGACTTTGAGCTATCTCAGTGAAGCAAGACCTTTGGAAAGGAGCTGCAGCACTGACAATGCCATCGGTGTGTGAAGTATATTCGTGCCCATAAACAGCTGTGACGCTAGGCTTACTGCAGAAATATTGACTGAACTTCATAATGCTTCCAGGAATTTCCTTCCTGGTCCTTTTATTCATTTTGTGGGATGATTGAACTTTCCCACCACCCTCCACAATTCTCCTCGAGAAGGTGGTGTTGGAATGCTCTGTTTTTGAGTTGCTGCAGTCCAGATGGTGAAGTACGCTAACACAGTATTGTCGGGTAAAAAGCTCCAGATTAGAAACGCGGAAGAATCAGAAGGAAGCCGTTTGACCCAACATGCCTTTGCTTTTTTGAAGGAGTTATCTGATCAGATCTACTCCTCGCCACCCCGATCTGTCCCCTATAGCCACATGTCTAAGTTAGAATGACATCTGTCTTAGAAGGGAAGTTGAGGCTAATCGTCTCCCTACACACCTTGTCCTGCGAGCTGGTGGACATTGTGGCTTTGGATAGAGCTATTAAACACCCTCCGATTGGAGATGGCTGGGTTAAGCTCTAGCAGCTGTGGGCAATACTTCTCATTTCCTGACAAACACAGACCCAGGAAAATGAAACAGCAAGTACAGTGATGTCAGTGCGAGTCTAGCCATGTATCTGTGCCTGGTCATCGGGCCATGAAATGGCGGAAATGGTGGATTAGTTTTAATTCCATTGGTCTAGTAACCACAAGGCCAGACTAATGCTTTAAGGGTAACGGTTCAAATCTGCCATGGTAGCTGGCAAAATTTAACTCAATAATTCTAGAACTTTGGTTTATTCTTTCATGCAATATGAACATCACTGCCTAGGCCAACATTTGTTGCCCATTCCCAGAGGGCAGCGTTTTTATTTCAAAAGTGTACTTTATTCACAAAAAAAACTTCGCATATACATAGAAATACAGTTTGGTTCTGTACAGCAAGGAAACAAACAGACATTTGAGTTTGATGGGCAGTTATTATGGGAGGACTGCAGGTCAAGATGTCATATAATGATGTCAGAAATATTCCTCCAGGAATACCAGCGAATTGAAAGCCAGTCTCAGTAATGGTGACCTTTTTACTGGTGGACTGTATCAAACAGCATGCCCCTTGAGCTGCTCATAACAGAGTATGAGTACTGACTTAGGCCAATCTATCCTTGTTTTGCAAAACTCCGAACATAATTGCTAATGTTAGATGTGATTCAGTCACTGGACAACACTTGCTGAGCAACCACAAGCGTGCTAGGAATTAAATTAAAAACCAAGTTAAGGTATTGGTCAGGCATGCAATGTGACTTCCATATACCCATCAGAAGCTGCACATATTCAAACAGTCGGTGACAAAGAATTATGCCCGGGCCTTGTTAACTTTAGAAACATAGAAACAAAGAATAAAGCCATAGTTTTTGAATGAAGCAAAACGGTCAAAGTCAATTAAATACCTATTACTTCTCTACGGCCGATCAAGGTTGGCTTACCAACCAATCAGCAACCTTTATTCATGCTGTAAAAATTGTCGTCCTGTTTTGAAATTTGGCATTCTTGCATCTGTCCTGATTGGTGGAAGACAGAAAGCTTCAACAACATGTCATTTTGTTTTAGCAAGACTCAAAATTACAGAAAACAGAGGCAGCCAAATTTTGAAAAGTTGTGAAATCAGATCTTGGAGAAGCAAGAGATGACAAGACAGTATATGTAGACTAATTTGTCGTAATTATAATAACAAAGAGCCCACACATTGCAGGAATAGGATTCCCCATAAGTGACGCTACAAGTTGAGGCATGAACTAAATAGGCAGAAGACACTGATTAGGCACTGATTAAAAAGAAGACAACTGGCCTACAAATAATTTAACCCATCTACCACAGAAAATATCTCTGAATCTGCCAAAAAGTCAGATTGGAGGTTGCCAAAGAATATTGTAGCAGATAATGGAAGGATACAACACAGAAAGAAACCATTCAGTCCATCATACCTATTCTGTCTCTTTGGTTAAGCTGCCCAATTAGTCCCATTCTTTTCTGATGAAGGGTCTAGGCCCAAAACATCAGCTTTTGTGCTCCTAAGATGCTGCATGGCCTGCTGTGTTCATCCAGCTCCACACTTTGTTATCTCTGTAGTCCCATTCCTCTGTTCCTTTGTCTTGGCAGATTAATTTTCTTTCTCTTGAATAATAACCCAACTATCCTTTGAAAGTTCCAATTTAATCTTTTTTCCGTCAACCTATCAGGCAGTGCATTTTGGAGGACAACAACTCACTGTGCAGAAATGTTTCCTCTTGTCATTGTAAATCAGTATGCTGTGGATACTGAAAACAGTTTCTCCTTGTTGGCTGCCAGTTTTCTCCTAATGGCAGTTAAAAATTTCAGAGTACTTCAGTGCAGAGGGATCTGGGTATCATTGTGCATGAAGCACAGAAAGCTGGTTGGCAGCTCCTGGAGCTAATAATGAAGGCAGATAGAATTTTGGCTTTTATTGCTAAGGGAATAGAATATAAAAGTAGGCAAGTGTTGTAGCAAACAAGGCATTAGAGAGGGCGCACCTGGAGCATTGCATACATTTTCTGTCCCCTTGCTTAATGTTGTATTGGAGGAAGTTCAGAGGAGGTTCACTAGGCCGATTCCAGAGATGAGCACTTTGTCTTATGAAGAGAGATTGAGCAGTCCAGGCCTATACTCCCCGAAATTTAGAAAAACAAGAGGAGATCTAATTGAGCATAAGAAGATGCTAAAGGGAATTGAATAGATGTTTCCTCATGTGAGCAAATCTGGAATGAGAGGCCATAGTTTTAGGATAATGGGTAGCAGAGACGAGGAGCAACTATTTCTCTTGAAGAGCTGTGAGTCTGAGGAATTCTGTGGTGGATGCCAGGACACTGAATAAATTTAAGGAGGAGATGGACAGATTTTTAATTAGTAACAGGTCAAAGGGTTACAGAGAGTGGGCAGCAAATTGGAATTGAGGTCGAGCTGAGATGAGCCATTAGCAAATCAAATGGCAGAGCAGGCTCCAGGGGCTGAATTGCTCCTAGTTCATATGGTCTGTTCTCATATAATTATGCTTCAATAGTACTTCAATGGCTGTAGCATAGAGCGTCATGAGTGTGTGAAAGGTGCTATAACAATGCAATTTCTTTTTTTAGCTTTCAAATTTGTAGCACGTGGTGAGAAAAGGTCTGTTTTTTTTTCCCTTATTCACTCACGGGATGAGGCTTATTGCCCATCCCTAATTGCCCAGAGGGCAGTTAAGAATCAGCCACATTGCTGTGGGTCTGGAGTCACATGCAGGCCAGGCCAGGTAAGGATGGCAGCTTCCTTCCCTAAAGGACATTCGTGAACCAGACGGGTTTTTCCTGACAATTGGCTATGAATTCAAACTGAGGTCCCCAGAACATTATCTGGATCTCTCGGTTAACAGTCCAGCGATAATACCACTAGATCATCGCCTCCCCTGAGAGTTCATTCAACAAGTCACAAGCAAATTTTAGACTTTACCGAAAAGCACTGTAAAAGACCATGCAATCACAAAAAGCAGGAGCTATAATGCTTCTTTATCATTTGACGAGCACTTTACCTGGGAACAAAGATAGCTCTACTCGGGCAAAGAGTTTATCATTTATGGTGGCTAAAGGCTTTGCTATATTGTCCATCATGGCCTTTATCATGGCCATTATTGACAAGGCCAGGATTTGTTGCCCATCCCCCATTGCTCCTGAACTGAAAGACTAAGATGATGAGGATCTGAAGCAAACACAAATGGGTCACTGCACTTGAAACGTTAACTGCATTCTGTCTCCAGCTGCTGCAAGACCTACTGAGCTTTTTAAAACATTTTTTTTGTTTACTCCTGAATTGTTGGCATGCTAGGGCACTTCATAACCGATCACAGTGCTGTGGGACACATTTGGGTCAGGCCAGGAAAGGACAGCAGATTTCCTTCCTCACAGGACTTGAGTGAACCAGATGGGTTAGTTATGACTATCAATGATGTTTTCATGGTTGCTCCAGCTACCTTTCAATTCTGGGTTTATTCAATGGATCTAAGTTCTTCCTCCTCTGAGTTACTGATCCAGTGATGTTATTACTGTTACCATCTCTCCATCAATCCTTTACAGCACAGAAATAGGCCATTCAGCCAAAAAGATCCTTCATCTAATCCCACCAGCATATCCTACCATTTCTTGTTTCCTCATGCGTTTCCATGCACTGCATCCATGCTGTTTACCTCAACTGGTCATCATAATATGGAAGCTCACACCACTCACTGGGTAAAGAAATTTCTCCCAAATTCTGTATGAGACATATTAGTGAGCATTTATCTTGATGGTCCCTAGTTCTATCAAATGGAAACATCTTACCTACTTCTACCCTATCAAACTACAAGATTTCAAAACCTTAAAAACCTCCTTCTTGAGAAATGTCATGGGTTCCAGGCTGTTTAATTCTTAGGTTCAACCTCTCATTTCTGAAATCATTGTAATAAATCATTTTTGCATCTTCTCCAGTTGTCCACGCCTTCTCCACCGCATGGACACCACAGAATTGTGCAAAATTCCTCTGTGCTGACCAATATTTATCCCTCAGTTAGCACCATAGAGTCACAGAGTCATAGAGTGACAGGCACTTCGGTCTAACTCATGTCAATGAAGTTTCCCAAACTGACCATGTCCCATTTGCCCTCATTTGACCCATATCGCTCTAAACATTTCCTATCCATGTACCTATCCAAATGTCTTTTACATATAATTGTACCAGCCTCCACCACTTACTTTGGCAGCTCATTCCATACATGCCCCACCCTCTGTGTAAAAACGTTGACCCTTAGGTCCTTATTATTCCTTTCCCCTTTCACCTTAAACCTATGCCCCTCTAGTTTTGGACTACCCCACCCCAGGGAAAAGACCTTGGCTATTTACCTTATCTATGCCCCTCATGATCTTATAAACCTCTATATGTTCACCCCTCTGCCTCCGATGCTCTGGAGAAAGAAATCCCAGCCTATCCAGCCTTTCCATATGAATCAAACCCTTCATAGAACATAGACCATTACAGCGCAGTACAGGCCCTTCGGAACTCGATGTCACGCCAACCTGCGAAACCGATCTGAAGCCCATCTAACCTATACTGTTCTGTTGTCATCCATATGTTTATCCAACGACCATTTAAATGCCCTTAAAGTTGTCGAGTCTACTACTGTTGCAGGCAGGGCATTCCACGCCCTTACAACTCACTGAATCACGGTAGCAGCCTTGTAAATCTCTTCTGCACCCTTTCCAGTTTCAAAACATCCTTCGTACAGCAGGTACCACTTAAAACAAAGTGTCTGGCCTCTTTTTCATCAATAGTTTTCAGTCTACACTGTGCCTAAATTGACTGTTGTTGACACCTGTATATCACAATGACCTCACACCAAATCTGGTTGGTGGTGAAACATCTTGAGATGTCCCATGGCATGAAAGGCGTTGTATTCATACATGTTCTGTGTTATGACAATGATAGTTACAATGGTGCTTCCTCTCCCTTTCAGCTTATGGTTTACATGCCATCATGATAATTACTCTGCTCTGGGCTTTAACACTGATTTGATTTAACTTGATTAATTATCGTCGCATGCACTCAGATAAACATTTTGTTTTGCATGCAGCAGAGGCAGATCATAGCGTACAAAATGCATAAGGGTGATCGAACAGAGCAAGGAATACAATATCACGGCTGCAGAGAAGGTGCACAAAGAGCAAGATCAACATTAAATTTAAAAGTTGAATTTTGAGAACTGTCCATGTAGTTGAGGGACCATGCTGCTCTCCATTGAGTGTATTGATGGTTGACTTTGCAGAACTGGTGAGGAAGCCTCAAGTAAATGCTTAGCAGATGTCACACTGCTTTGAGTCAGCTTATGTTGAGTCTTTCTCCCATCTCTCCAATTCTGAGACACATCCCACGGCACAGTTGGCTGGGTGTTGACACCAATTTCTGTCCCGCATCCAAATGGTTGCTCTTGTTGGCTGAAGCGTGGCTGATAGGAACCATATCACAGGCAAGCCCAATCATGTCTTCAACCGACAGACATGCATACTTTCCATCAGGAGTCATCAGATCACGATCAAGACTGAGAACCCTGTCTAACGTAATTGTCAAAAGAGCCAGAGGAAACACAGGGACAACTTTTCTTTGAAGCAATGGGTTAGTGTGATGTGGAATGCGTTTCCCGAAAGGGTGGGGGAAAGCAGGTTCAAGCGTACCTTTTGGAAAAGAAATCGGGCACATTCTGAAAAGGGAGAAAACTTGATGGGCTTTGGAAAAAGAGGAGGCTTTCTTCTGCAATGAATGACTTTATTTGATTTTTACTCTGGCCTGACCACAAGTAGAACATAGAACAGTACGGCACAGTACAGGCCCTTCAGCCCATGATGTTGCACTGACCTATTATCCTACTAAGATAAATCTACCTACATTTTACACACATACCCTACATTTTACTATCATCCATGTGCCCATCTAGGAATTGCTTAAAAATCTCTTTGATGAATTCTTTAAAGAAGGGAATGAAAAACTAGCATCAATAGCTTGCCTTTTATTCTAAGGAACATCTCAAAACATTTCACTACCAGTGGATTTTGGAGTGAGGCTCTGAAGTGCCTAGGCAATGATAAGTGTAAATTTAATCACAGTATAGACAAAAACATAATTATGAACAGGCCAGGTTAGTTGTTTTAAGTGGTGCTAAATAAGGGATCAAAGTTGGTTAACACATTAGCAGAAAATCTCAGCTTTCAAAGCACCAAATTGATCCTTGATGTCCTCTAATGACATTGTGCAATTCCTCATGTGAAAGACGGCCTTTCCTCCTCTGATGTTAGATCGTTAATACTCACTTCAAACACCAGAACATGGAAGATGAGGCTTACAATAATATCTTGTTTAAAGGAGCACCCCTGACAATGCGGCAGTTGATCATTACTGCAATGAAATTCCTGCCTCTCTGGAAATGTGCCCAAAACCAAAGTCTTCTGACTCAAAGGCAAAAGTGCCAGTGTAAGGCAAGGCTGGAAATACCAAGGCCAGTCAGAACATCCCCACTTTGCCCCACATCAGCAAACTCATCAAAGATTCAATACCAACTTGCAAACAAAAATTGACTTCTATATTTTCACTGGACTTGGGCATCACTTGCAAGACCACAGCATTCGTTTCCCATTCTTGACTACCCTTGAACTGATGGCTTGCTAGAACTGGTTTCAAGGGCAGTTAAGAGTCAGAAACATTGTATTGGGCCTGACGTCACTGTAGTCCAGGCTAGGCAAGGATGGCAGATTTCCTTCCCAAAGGGGCATTAGTGAACCAGATGGGTCTTCACAACAATCAATAGTAGCTTCATGGTCACTTTTACCAAGACTAGCCTGCAAACCAGATTTTATTAAGTGGATTTAACAACCACCAGTTTGCACAGGGGGATTTGAAGTCGTATCACCTCAGCATTGGGCCTTTGGATTACTAAACCTGTGGCATTACCATCACAGCGCCATTTCCCTTGGTGGAGGAGGAGAAAAAGCAAGGCTATGGGGGAGTTAGAATTGATTAGTACTTGGTAATACAACTGGTGCAGGCATGATGGGCTGGATAGCCTACTTCGGTATTGTAACACTTCAGTGTATCTATGACTGTTGTTCTCTTTCAGAGATCAAGGACCACATGATGCGTCAAATGGCCTCTTCTGCACCATACGAACTCACTGTTTCTTTTAATTCAATGATTGACTAGCTCTTTCAAAGAGCCAGCACCAATATGATGAGCTAAATGATTCCATTCTGTGCTCTGTAATTCAATGCATACACCTTTATACTTTATCATAAGACGGGAGTTCTTTATAGAATAGCATCCCTACAGTGTGAAAACAGGTCATTTGGCCAATAAAGTCCACACTGAGCCTCCAAAGAACATCCCACCCAGTCTCACCCACCCATCCTACTCCTGGAGTGATACATTTCCCATGGCTAGCCAGAGGAATTCCACCTAGCCTGCACATTCCTCGACACAATGGGCAAGTTAGCATGACTAATCCACCTAATCTGGACATCTTTGGTGTGTGGGAGGAAACCAGACCACCCGGAGGAAACACATGTAAACACGGGGAGAACGTGCAAAGTTCACACAGACAGATGCCTGAGGGTGGAAATTTAACCCAGGTCCCTGGCACTGTGAGGCAGCAGTGCTAACCACTGGGCCAGTGTGCCACGCCCTCCTGTATTTCGGTTCTCACTCACTCAGATAAATACTGTGATCATTTAGCTTACGTTCTATCTCATTGTTGTCAGTTTGGTTTCTCTGTTACTTAAAGCTAGAGTGATCTTCAATGGATCTGGATTTGGTTAGTAGTGATCAGGCTTCACATACGCTTTAGATTCCATCCCATGCTTGCAATGACTAATTCCCCTTTTCTCTCCCTGGCTCCGAAAGAATAACTGGATTCAATGGGCAGGAACAGGAACAAAAGCAGTTTTAGCCATTGTCACCTGCATAATTCTTCTGGCCAAGGTACTGCAGACATTCCTCACACCATGGGTCTGCAGCCCATGTTGTTTGGTGTGTTTTATGCTTGCAAGGGACTCAGAGGTCCTGCCAATGTTTGAACTGACAACATGACCACTGCCGTCTGAGGACAGTAAAGAAATGCAGAGCCAGCTGGGTAAAACAAGACGAATTTTAGTGTATTGCAGCCAATTTGCCACAGCTACCTGCCTGCAAGATATCTTGGCAATCCTCCCAATGGAAAAGAGCTGCGTAGACAGAAACTGGTTCTTCTCAGACAGTACATGTTGCAAGGCATGAGTTTTGTTTCACCTTGTTAGTCATGTGCAACAAATAGATGAAGAATGGCACCTCATCCTCTTTCTCCAGGAAAAAGATTTGTCAACATGACTTCATGAGCAGAGTTTTAGCCAATCTCTGTGTTCTGTGTGGGATCCTTCAAGCCTGAAGTGATCCAGTGTCGATTAGGATAGCCAACTCTCTAGACTAACTGGAAGAGTCTTGCCGTGTAAACAATATGAAGTTTAATGCTTATTGCAACATGTTTACAGATTACACGAATATGAAACAAAGTCAGAAATTGCTGGAATATCTCAGCAGGTCTGTGCAGATAAAGCAGAGTTGATGTTTTGAATCAGTGATGAAGGGTCACTGGACCCAAAACATTAACTCTGCTTTCTGTGCACTGATGCTGCCAGACCTGCTGAGCTTCTCCAGCAATTTCTGATTTTGTTTCTGATTTCTAGCACCTGCAGTTCTTTGGGGGTTTTTTAAAACATAAATATGACCTACATTATAAGAGATGGCCAGATTTCGAAAACTGCACCTTACGAGCCCAAAACCACTTCCATTCACAAGGACATGGGCAGCAGATAGAGGGCGACACCATCACTTTCAAGGTCTGCTCTAAATTCCATTCCCTTTGAAACTAAAACAGGCAGAATCTCAGTGAAACTTCTCTCAACCCACCCACTATGCAAGGAAGGAGGTAACATGGTGTGTGGCTGTCACTGGCAAGTGCACCATTTGTTGCCCATCCCTAATTGCCCCTGTACAGAGGGGTCTGATCAGCCATTCCAGTGGGCAGTTAGCAGTCAATGAGTTTGCTGTGTTATGTAGCTCAGACCATGTAAGTCAATGGCAGATTCCATTCCTTAAAGGACACTAGAGAGCCAGATGAGATTTTTGCCACATTCAATGACAGTTTCATTGTCACTATGATTGAAGCTAACTTTTTAATTCCAGATTTGATGACTGAATTAAAATTCCACCAGCTGCTTCAGCAGGATTTAAACCAATGTCGCAGAGCATTTCTGAAAAAAGGTCTATGCCCGAAACATCAGCTTTCCTGCTCCTCCACTGCTGCTTGGCCTGCTGTGTTCATCCAGCTCTACACCTTGTTATTGCAGAGCATTAGCCTGGGTTCTGGATTGCTAGACCGGTCACATTACCACTGTATTACCACCTTCCCCCAGTTATACCTCTTCATCCAGCCATTGTCATTACAACATGAAAGGATGTCTTGGAATGTGTTAAAATGCGGACAATAGACACAGGTGGAAGGACAAGACTGACGGTTGAAGAGGATCTACGGAATGGTAGAAGGAATATATTTTTAGGAAGTTATTGAAGGTGGGGAGAAAGAGGTAGTGTGTTGTGGAAAGAGTGAGACTGAGGAGTGACTGCAAAATGGTGAAGCCAGACGTACTCAGTCTGAAGGGGCAACACTCTCTGCAGCTTTTTAAAATCTGTTTGTTACCCCAAAATGGGGCTATTACATGGTGAACATTCCTTAACTCTGTGATTCAGGTCATTTGCTGTTCCAGTGACAATCCCCGCACAGTCTCACCACTTCCTCTGCCTGTCATCTCGTCCTGTCCTAAAACCCTCAGGGATCCCAACATTCCTCCAATGCTGTTATCCCAACTTTTCTGTTTTAATCACTCTGCCTGTGGAGGCCAGGCCTTCACATGCTCTGGAGTACTCTTCACTCCCTTTCTTCCTTTAAAGCACTCCTTAAAATATACCTTTTGAACCCATCTTTTTGAATCTGTACCGATTATGTGGTTCAGTGTCATATTTTTGCGATAGCTGCACCTGTACAGAGCCCTGGGACACTTTGTCGTACTAAGCAAGTTGTTTTTGTCATTGTCAGGAAGGCTTTTTATACAACTTCATTGGAACATTTCTGCCAAGGTTAGAAATCAAAATACAGAACTGTTACAGCACACAAGGAAACCATTCAGTCTATTGCATCTGTGCGAGCTGTCCTGATGAGCAATTTTCCAAACAGCATTTGTCCCATAACTCAGCACACTCTTCAGAGTCAAATAACTTCTTTTGGAAAATCTCACTTAAATTTTCACCTCACTCCCAGGCAGCATATTCCCTCACACTAATTTTCCAAAGTTTTAGATCACTGAAACATCCTTTCACAGCATTTGGATCCCATGCAAAGTGTCTACGATCGGCGGTCCAACATCCCCCTACCACACCTGTGCCAACAAGCTGCATTTTCAGACAGCATTCAGTGTTTGGTACTCAACATGACTGCACCTTGTGAGGCAGTGTGGCACGGCGGTTAGCACTGCAGCCTCACAGAGCCAGGGACCCGGGTTCGATTCCACCCTCGGGTGTCTGTCTGTACTGCGTTTGCATATTCCACACCCCAACCCTCCAACCCTGGTTTCCTCTGGATGCTCCGGTTTCCTCCCACAGTCAAAGATGTGCAGGCTAGTTGGATTGGTCATGCTAAATTGCCCGTGGTGTTCAGGGATGTTCTGGGTGGGTTAGCCATGGGGTATGCGGGGTACTAGGGATAGGGTAGGGGTAAGGGTCTGGGTGGGATTGGACGGGTTGGTGTGGACCTGATGGGCTGAATGGCCTGTATCCATACTGTAGGGATTCCATGATGGCTGAGTGCAGAGAGATTGCAATAAACCAGAAAATGTGTGCGCATGGAAGTGATGTCAACGCCATTTGAGTTCACCCTGTGTAAAATCTGATTGGTGAAGGGTGATCCTCACAATGCTGGTAGGGGCATGTGCCCACTGGACAGATGTTGAAGCTGCCACACAACATATCAACCAAATAGATAGAACGCCTACAGTGCAGATGAACATCAGAATATAACACACTAGTGGCAGGAAAGAACCCTCTCCACGTCATTGAAATTAGAACAAACTGGAAAATTACTGACTTGGAAGAAAATGTTAGTGTCCTTTTATTCTTTGTCTTATTGAAAAAGTTCAGAGAAACATTGTTCATCAAAATGTTAGGATTCTATTGGCAAAACCAGAAAATCAGGAACAGAAAAGGGAGAGAGAGTTTGTACTTATATTGAGCATGCAAAGTTACGTTCCAATAAATGACTTGGAAAATGTCGTAATCCAGGAAAATGTGACAGCTAATGGGAACACATGCCATATCCCTTGGTAATACAATAAATGATCAGATCATCTGTTTGAGTGATGCTGTTTAAGCATTTATAGGACACAATAATGGGTGTGAAAACTCCTGGTGAGAATGACTCAAAGAATGGATATAAACAGGTTCAGCAAGTTGGCAAAATCTTGACAGATGGAACATGATGCGTGGAAACTGTAATGTTATGTAAGATAACACGGTGTAGAGCTGGATAAACACAGCAGGCCCAGCAGCATCAGAACAGCAGGAAGGCTGACATTTCGAGCCTAGACCCTTCTTCAGAAATGGGGGAGGGGAAGAGGGCTCTGAAATAAATAGGGAGAGAGGGGGAGGTGGATTGAAGATGGATAAAGGAGAAGATAGGTGGAGGAGACAGATAGGTCAAAGAGGCGGGTTTGGAGCCAGTAGAGGTGAGTGCAGGTGGGGAGGTAGGGAGGGGATAGGTCAGTCCAGGGAGGATGGACAGGCCCAGGGGGCGGGATGAAGTTGAGAAGAAATTCCTCCTCATCGCAGTCTTAAACTGGTGCCCTTTTACTCTGAGGAGCGGGAAGGCTGATGTTTCAGGCCTAGACCCTTCTTTCTAGGCCCGAAATGTCAGCTTTCCTGCTCCTCTTATGTTGCTTGGCCTGCTGTGTTCATCCAGCTGTACACCTTGTTATCTCAGATTCTCCAGCATCTGCAGTTCCTACTATCTCTGGAGGAAAGTTTGGCTCCCCTTGTGGGAGAGTCTAGGACCAGAGGGTATCATCTCAGAGTAAGCGGTCGCACATTTAAGACACAGATGAGAAGGAATTTCTTCTCTCAGAGAACAGTGAGACTTTGGAATTCTTTACCAGAGAGGTCTGTTGAGGTTGAGTCCATAAATCTCCTCAAGGCTGAGTTAAAGAGATTTCTAGTCAGTAAGGAATTTGAGAGTTATGGCAATAAGGTGGGAAAGTGGAGTTGATGATTATCAAATCTACTATGAACTAATTGAACGGCAGGGCAGATTAGATGAGCTGAATGTCTGCCCCTATGTTTTATGGCCATTGACCAGGACACCAGTAAAAACTGACTTGCTTGCTTCAGAAATCTGCCTTGGGATCATTTAAACTGTTGAGGGGAGTCTCAGGTTAATATTTTATCGGTAAGACAGCTGTACTTAGACTTTTTTTCTTTATTCGTTCATGGATTGGGGGCATCGCTGGCTAAGAGCTGCATTTATTGCCCATCCCTCATTGCCCAGAGGGCAGTTCAGAGTCAACCACATTGCTGTGGGCCTGGAGTCACATGTAGGCCAGACCAGGTAAGGATGGCAGTTTCCTTCCTTAAAGGACATTAGTGAACCAGATGGGTTTTTCTTGACAATCAGCAATAGATTCATGGTCATCATTGGATTCTTAAGTCCAGATATTTTATTGAAATTAAATTCCACCATCCGCTGTGGTGGGGGTCGAACCTGGGGTCCCCAGAACATTATCTGAGTCTCTGGACCAACAGTCCAGCAATCATACCACCTCCCCCTAACTGGATTGACGTGTATCAGCGAGTTGTATGCGCTCAACATAGGACTGGAGTTTGAAGCCCTCATTTTCCAATTCAGAGGCCAGAATGAAGTTCACATTTAACAAGAAATGTAAATTCCTGTTTGAATAAACCCTTGCTCTTCTAGAGGAACAGTTTCGTCTCCTCAGTATGCTACAGCTTCAGAAAGGTAATTAATATTAACACAAACCTAGCAGGTAACTTCTGCCCAGCACAGTCCCAAGGCAACAATCTGTGGAACAATGCTGCCCTCGTTTAGGTAAGATAGGGGAATAGACACACAGAGGCCACAACTATCTAGGTGCCAAACTCAAGTGTACTCCCTCCCTCTTTCTCCCTCTCCTTTTAAGACACTCCTCAATACTTAAATCCATGGCAATTCCTTCGGTCAGCTCTCCTAATATCTCCTTCTGTGACTCAGTGCCAAATAATGCCAGACAATAACACTCCTGTGAATACCCTGGAATCGTATTTGCCCCGTTAAAGGTGCTACATAAATGCAAGTTGTTGTTATTGTGTGCAGGAGTAACTTTGGTGAACAGTTCAATTTCGTTAAGATTACGTGGGGTAACGGGAGGGTGGACAGGAAGCAGCTGTTCCTTTTCGTTGAAAGGTCAGTAGCGAGGGGACGTATTTTTACGGCAAGGGAAGGAGGTTTAGAGGTGATTTGAGGAAAACGTCTATCACCCAGTGGGTGGTAGGCATCTGGAATAAACAACGTGGGAAGGTAGGAAACACCACACCTTTATGAAGGGCATGGATGAACACTTGAAAGCTAATAACATTCAAGGCTTGGGGCCAAGGGCTGGAATGTGGGAACAGTGTAGACAGAACAGTGCACATTCAATGGGCCCTTGGGCCTCTACTCTGCTGCATGACTCAATAAGTTTGCAGTCAAGCCCTAAGCATTTGTCACCCAATACATTCTGGCTGACCAGGGTAGTTAAACTGATCCTAAGTGTTGGCTGTCAGTGTCCACTTTCCTGCCCTTTCCTTCATTCCCCGAATGAGCAAGAATCTATCTAACTCAGACTTAAATATACGTAAGGACTCTGTCCCCACAGCTTTGTGTAGCAAAGAATTCCAAAGACTCACAATCTTCAAAGAGAAGAAATTCCTCCTCATCACAGTCTTAAACTCGTGCCCTTTTACTCTGAGGAGCGGGAAGGCTGATGTTTCGGGCCTAGACCCTTCTTTCTAGGCCCGAAACGTCAGCTTTCCTGCTCTTCTGATGTTGCTTGGCCTGCTGTGTTCATCCAGCTCTACACCTTGTTATCTCAGATTCTCCAGCATCTGCAGTTCCTACTATCTCTGAAACAATTTTAACTCTTTTTATTCTGAGACAGTCTCCTCTGGTCCTAGACTTTCCCATAAAGGGAAGCATACTTTCAGTGTTTATCCGGTCAAGTCCCTTAAGAATCCTAGATGTTTCATTGAGGTCACCTCTCATTCTTCCAGACTCCAGAGAGCAGCATGGACAACGATACTTCGCCGGGACTTCAATTCACTTGATAAAATATGTCTCGCACTTGAAAAATATTCTATAATTTTACATTCACCCAGGGAGAAAGCAGAGAATGGAAACTGTAATCAAAAAAAAACTGCTCCACTCAATGTATTCGCAGACTCTGCAATTAAAATAAACCAACCTAAGTTACAGAAATATATATTTATGTTGCCTTGAGTCAGCTTTTTTTTTGCAGACTTTATCTCCTGTATATGTGGAGACATTTACAGCAACCTCAAACAGTGTTGCAGATGCCTGCAAAAAACCAATGTCAAAAGCAGCTTCTTAAAAGTTTTGTGTCATCCTAATTCAAGACTAACGAACCATTTATTGTTCTAAAGAAGAGTCATTGGTCTTAAGACATGAACTCTGTTTCTCTCTCGATAGCTGCTGCCAGACCTGCTGAGTTTCTCCAGCATTTTCTGGGGTTTTTTTTAGATCAATCTCTTAACCTGGAAACAATGGGCCTTGTTATCCATCAGGCTACATATTTGATCAATGCACATCAAATGTAAAGGCTGACACATTGCCCATGCTGCTCGCTGGAGTTTGGAAGAATGAGAGGTGGCTTCAATGAAACATCTAGGATTCTTAAGGGGCTTGACAGGGTAAACACCAAGAGCATGTTTCCCCTTATGGGACAGTCTAGCACCACAGCAGACTGTCTTAGAACAAAACGGCACCAGTTTAAGACTGTGATGAGGAGGAATTTCTTCTCTTTGAAGATTCTGAGTCTTCGGAACTCTTTGCCACACAAAGCTGTGGGCACGTATATTTAAAGCTGAGATAGATAAATTCTTGATCATTCATGGAATGAAGGAAAGGGCAGGAAAGTGGATACTTTTGAGGAATGTTAGATAAGCCATTGAATGGCAGAGCAGACCTCAGGGGCCGAATGGCCTACACCAGTTCCTATTTTTAATTGTCTTCTAGTCTTACTTCTGGTCCCAGTGAAACCAACCAACAGGTAGTAATCTTAAACAAAAACAGAGATTGCTGGTGAAACTCAGCAGGTCTGGCAGCACCTGTGGAGAGAGAAACAGTGTTAACATTTCAGGTCCAGTGACTCTCCTTCAGTCCAGCTCTGAAGGGCAGTTACCGGGCTTGAAACACTAACCTTGCTTTCTCTCTCCACATATGCTACCAGACTGGCTGAGTTTCTCCAGCAATTTCTGTTTTTGTTTCAAATTTCCAGCATCTGCAGTTCTTTGGGTTTTGTTTTCTGTTGACGGTAAAAATTGTAGCTGTGTTCAATGTGCCAAGTGCAGGAAATGATATGTATCTCCTCAGGCATTAGTCCCTTTTCATTTGTTCAAAAGACGAGGACATTGTTTGCAAGCTGACATCAGTTGGCCATTCCAAGTTGCCCCTGATGATGAGGTGGGCATCCAGGAGGTAATTGGCTCTGCTTAGTATCTAGTTCCCTTTAAATAACGTTTATCTCGGCCTCAACAACCACTTCTGCTTTCATACTCCAGAAACCTTCAAAATAACACTCTTCTAGCTTCCTGCTCTGTTCTCTTAGAAACAATTTTCTCACGCTTCTGATGTGCCAAACAACAGGAACCCTCTTAGAAAGTCTTTCATTGTTTCATGGGCCATTGTTAGATCCCTGTTAACCATCTCTGTACCAGAGAAAATAGGCCCAACGTTGTTTGAATGTGGGCGTCACTGGTATGGCCATTTTCCAAGATGGCACCAATGGGGCTTGGTGGAGGAAGGTGGGTCTGGTGGCAGCAGTAGGGGTAGGGGCTTGGCACCGAACACATGGCAGCCTGTCAGCCAAGTGAACAGTGGCAGTGTTGGAGACCCTGCTGCAGAAAATGTGAACATGAACTCTTCTGCTCCTTTTTGTTGTCTTTACTTTCTGGGCCTGGCTTTAGTTTCTGTATTTCAAGATGGCGTCAGACACTAACAACAGTTTTCACTGTCTTTGTAATGCACGTGAGAATAAATAAATCTAACCTAATCCATTTCTAATTGCCTTCGAACAGAGTGACTTGCCAGGGCAAAGTTGGAGGACAGCTAAGGGGTCCATGTATGGAGTCATATATAGGCCAGACCAAGTAAGGACAGCAGTTTCCCTCTGCTAAAGAGACTGGTGAACTAGATGGGCTTTAAACTAGAGAACAGTTTTACAGTCATCATTACTAAGATCAACTTTTAATTCCAGATTTTACAAATTCAACCTAATCTCAAAAAACTGCAGTTGTGGGATTTGAATCCATATTCCCACATTAGCCTGCCATACTGTTTTGCTGGCTCAGTGACATCACTAACCACCATCTCCTGTAGGCCAAGCTGTAATCACATTCTCATATCATCTTAGGTAACAAAAATCGAACGAACAGCGGATACTGTAAATCAGGAACTAAAACAGAAGTTGCTGGAAAAGCTCAGCAGGTCTGGCAGCATCTGTGAAGAAAAATGTCAGAGTTTTCGGCTCCTTGAGTTTTGAGGAAGGGTCACCGGGCTCAAAATGTTAACTGATTTTTTTTCTTCATAGATGCCGCCAGACCTGCTGAGTTTTTCCAGCAACTTCTGTTTTTGTTATCTTAGGTAGCATTTACTGACCCCTTTCGATGGGCTGGAAGTTGTTTCTTTAAATCAGTGGGTCTCAAAGTGCAGTCTGTGGGCCACAGTGACCCAGCATGCTCGCAAAATACACAAAGGAGAATAAAAGAAAAGTACAGCACAGAAACAGGCCCTTCAGACCCCCAGGCCTGTGCTGATCATCATGCTTTAACTAAACTAAAAAACAAACCTTCCGGCAGCATGTGGTCCATATCCCTCTATTCCCTCCCTATTCATGTAACCAACCAGATGCCTCTTAAATGTCGCCAACATGCTGTTTCCACACCTGCTCTGGCAGTGCGTTCCAGGCTCCTACCACTCTCTGGGTGAAAAACTTTCCTTGCACATCTCCCTTCAATGTTTGCCCTCTCACCTTGAACCTGTGCCCCCTTGTAATTGAAACTTCAAACCTGAGAAAAAACCTCTGACTATCCACCCTATCTACGCCTCTCGTAATTTTATAGACCTCTATCAGGTCTCCTCTCACCGTCTTTCCAGTGAAAGCAATCCCAGTTTTTTAACCTTTCCTCATCGCCAATGCCCTCAAGACTGGGCAACATCCTGGTGAACCTTCTCAGCACTCTAAACTCACGAGCTGGTCCAAAACTCCCTCACACACAACACTGTGTTAAAATCCACATGAAAGAATGGCTGGGACTGAAATTTCACCACTTCCATGACATCAAATACGGGCCCAGACCCACCTGCAAGCCATCATGGGAAGAGCAGGGTTGAGGGGCTGAATGGCCTACTCCTACTCCTATTCCAAACTCATAACGTCCTGGGAAATTCTATGATCTCCAGTGAAAGGGAAAAACACCTACAGGATTCTGAAATTCCCTTCTTCAGTGATCTGCTTCTTTCCACTGGTGCCAAGTCCCACACATCTTAACCATCTTGACCATCTCATTATATACTGGGCCTTGGGGACTTTTAGAAGGGGAAGGTATCGATGAACAAGGTAGACATAGGAACAACTGACCAGATGTAGGGCCCTTCACCTTTAGTATTTTAAAACATCCTAGTTTACACTCATTCCTATTTTCTCCGCTTTTCAGGGATTATAAGGCCGGACAGGCAGCATATCAACTGAAACATGCCATATTATTTTTCTTTATTTATTCACTTGTGCAATATGGGATGTGGGCGACACTGGCTGGGCCAACATTTATTGCCCGTCCCTAGTTGCCCTTGAGAAGGTGGTGGTGAGCTGCCTTCTTGAACCGCTGCAGTCCATGTGCTATAACTAGACCCACAATACCCTTTGGGAGAAAGTTCTAAGATTTTGACCTAGCGACACTGAAGTAACGATATATTTCCAAGTCAGGATGGTGAGTGGCTTAGAGGGGAACTTGCAGGTAGTGGTGTTCCCATGTATCTGCTGCCCTTGGTGGAAGTTGGTCGTGGTTTTGGAAGGTGCTTTCTAAGGAACTTTGGTGAAAATGCTCAACTGACCAATTTGAGGGCTTGTTCAAGAGGGTTCAACTCCTCCTTTACAGTTTTGCATCATTTCTCCAGAAGTAAAACCCATATTTGGAACTTGCGCTGCTGGGAACTTTGGTTCTAGCCATCCAAAGTGTTGCCTGTTAGTATGTGCATGCTTAGTGGTGCAGAGCCCAGCTACAGAATCTGCACTGCCACCCTGTCCAGGAAAGGATCACAGAGCACAGACCAGGCATCAAGACAGTACCGTCCTTGCTTAAGCGACTTTGTGCTAAAACTCACTATGAGTTGGGCCTGGAGATCAGGTGTCCTGTCTCAATAAAGATTTTACAATCACAGTTCTTACACTTCAATACAAGGCACAAAGCTATAGTTTATACTGTATTGTTTATGGTACCATCACACTGCGAAATTACTGCCAGAATGAAAAGGGCATGTGGGCATCATTGGCATCTATTACCCAAACCCTACGGCCCTGAGAAGGTGGTGGTGAATCACCTTCTGGAACCATTGGCTGTTCTGTAGAGCCGAGGGGTTTGTTAAGCCAACTCATATGGTCAGTAACAGCCAACCATACTGGTGTGGGACTGGAGTCACATATGAGGAAGGTGGGCTTTGACTGAAAAATCCACTAGCCCTTCCGCTGATGCACACACATGAACCCATCTTGTTTCTGATGACAACCACACAGCCTCACACTCACCTCTCCCAGCTTTTGACATCCGGAATTTCACTGATGCCAGATTTGAGCAGAGGGTAAATTAGTGATAAGAGCCCAAATGAAATGAACCTCGGGCTGCCAATCCTGACTGGGTGTACTCCTGGAGGATTTGGGAAAGTCTAGGACCAGAGGCGGTCATCTCAGAATAAGGGAGTCGCAAACTTAAGACAGAGATGTGGCAAAGTTTCTTCTCTCAGACCGTAGTGAATCTGTGGAATTTTTTACCACAGAGTGGTGTGTGTAAGCTGGGTTGTTAAGTATACCGAAGATTGAGATAAACAGATTTTTAGTCATCAGGGTATATGCTGAAAAGCAGGAAAGTCAAGTTTAGGATTATCAGAACTGACATCATTGAACAGCGGTTACAAAGTGTGGAGCTGGATGAACACAGCAGGCCAAGCAGCATCTCAGGAGCACAAAAGCTGACGTTTCGGGCCATCAGTCTGATGAAGGGTCTAGGCCCGAAACATCAGCTTTTGTGCTCCTGAGATGCTGCTTGGCCTGCTTGTTCATCCAGCTCCACACTTTGTTATCTTGGATTCTCCAGCATCTGCAGTTCCTGTTATCATTGAACAGTGGAGCAGATTTGATGGGCTGAATGGCCTACTGCCTCTCAGCCTTAAGGCCTTATCGCAACCCATACTCCCTCCATTTGGTTGGCAACACAGCCATCATCATAGTGCCTGCCTCCCCATGGCCAATTGGAAAGCCACTCTGTTAGACTTCCCGAAAAACTGTTTTTCTTTTCCCACGAATTTTTTAAAAGGCTTTCCCAGAAGAGTTGGTAACCTGCAGGCTGATTGGGAGTGAGAAAGACTGGAGATGCTTGAATTTTATCAGAACATTTGAGCACATTCATGCTTAGGACATAAGTTAAAGGTACTATGTAAATATATGCTATTGTTGCAGTCAGGAGATCGTAGGCAGCAGATTGCAGTTGGCACTGGCGTTACACAAGCTTTACCCGCTGCTAAAGGCCTAAGTGACCTCCTGTAAAATCTCAAAGTGAATCTGCTTCCCACCAAGTCTATACAGAGTAACAGCCTGCAACACCTGTGGTCCAACAGTCCATAATATATGTTCCAGCCTTCAGTTAGCACAGGCTTGTACCAAGCAGCTCGAAAGCACTTGTTTATCCCAGCTCCCCTGACCATCGTGTAATCATAGGGAAAGATTAAAAGTACATGCTGCGAACCATTGTTTACACACCAGTCAGGAGTTGATTATAAACCATTCACGGTAATGCTCAAGGTCAAAGTCAAAAACAGCCACCACCTTGTTTGCTCTGCAGCAGGCTTGGCTTCCTCCCAGCTACACTTCAGCTTTAATGCACTCTGCTGCTGAGTTAGCCTGGAGGATAGCAGGGCACAGCTGCTTCATGCATTCCTTGCTCTCAAATCCCTTCATCCCACTTAATCACAATGCATTAAAATCTTCTGTTAGAGCCAGAGACGCAGGAATCCCAAAGCGAAAACTGTCTGCAATTTAGTAACCAGCAGGGAGTTCCTGATCCGCAGATTCTGCGGGGAAGTTCAAAACAACCCAGACTTTTCCAGAAGCGCATAGCCTGGCTTTTTAGAAAGTTTGGGGGTGAGTCGAAACGGCAATTTCCCTTTATTTGGAAACTGAGGCTGGTCTTCCTTCAAGGAAAGCAAAATACTGCAGGTGCTAGCAATCTGAAACAAACACACAGCGCGCCAGAGAAGCTCAGCATCTGTGGAGACAGAAGCATTTGGACTGCTGTATGACTCTTCTTCAGAAGTGAAGACTGATCTGAAGAAGCGTCATACCGCACTTGAAACGTTAACTCCTGCTCCTGGTCCCTAGGTTCTTTGCCTCTTGGTGGTTACCTCCATTGGCTGGATAGCAGGTTTGCAGCACAGAGTTATCCCAGCAGCATGGGTTCAATGCCAGCACCAGCTAAAGTTACTATCAGGGACTGGCCTCAACCATCTCCCTCACCTGAGGTTGGACCGTCAGGTTCTCTGACAAGAAAGCCGCCCTATCATGTGGCACTAGTGTACTGAGGCATGGTACATTGATGAGGCCACACAGATGCTATGACAACAGGTGAATGGTCCCCGCACAACAATCTCCAGAGAGGAATGTTCCCTCCCAGTGGAGGAGCACTTCAGCAGTCAGGGACTCTCAGCCTCAGATCTTCTCGGAAGTGTTCTCCAAGATGGACTTCAAGATACACAATGATGCAGAATCCCCGAGCAGAAACTGATAGCCAAGTTCCGTACCCATGCAGACAGCCTCAGACCTTGGATTCATGTAGTGTTACATGTGACCCGACCATACTGTTCTGTATCTGTAAAATCTTCTTTACTTTCCTGTTTTGACACCGTCACCTTGATAACTTGTTATGACCACTTGACCTTAATTAGTTTGTACAGTTTTCGATTCCTTGTTACTTTGGTTAGGCCCTCAGAATGCAACTCTTACACCTATCATGTCACTCCAGTCATTTGGTTGACTCCAGCACCGCCTTATTTTTAATTTTTTGTAATTATCGCTCTGCCTCACTTAATCAGATTTTAGATCATCCCCTCGCTGGCTATTCAGCTGTTGACACTTCACTCACACCGTCTGACTCTCTTGGTTACCTGCAGAGACCTATTATTCAGCCTGTCGAGACTCCTCTCATACCATCTGTATGATCTTTTGATCTCTCTGATTATAAATTCTGTGCCTAGGTGCCCCTCTACGCTTCACCGGATGAAGGACTAGCGCTTCGAAAGCTTGTGATTTCAAATACACCTGTTGGGCTATAACCTGGTGTCATGTTACTTCTAGAACAAAAGCAGAAGTTGCTGGAAGGGCCCAGCAGGTCTGACAGCATGTGTGAAGACAAAACACCAAGGTTAGTGTTTCGGGTCCAGTGACTCTTCGTCAGGACTGGCCTGAGGAAAGGTCACGGGACTCTAAACGTTAACTGTGATGTTTTTCTTCACAGATACTGCCACACCCACTGAGCCCTTCCAGAAACTACTGTTTTTGTTCCAGCATCCGCAGTTCTTTCAGTTTTTATTTCTGACTTACTTTCTGACCTTGTCCAACCCAATCCAACACCAGCAGCTCCACATCGTGGCTATCTTTACTGTCAGCTGAAATGACTGTGCAGCGTCCTGAGATCATGGAAGTGCAAGTTTCTCTTTAATTTCACAATCAAAATGAAATGGTTACAGATGTTCCCTCTAAAATGTGGTCTGTCTGAGTAGAATTTCCCTTTTTAATCATGTCCGATTATTCAATTCATAAAATTAGCAGCAAATGTGACAGATACAATTCAACTTAAGTTGAATCATCTTGACACTTGCTCAACAAAGAACAAAAGTAATGAGGCATTCAGCTCTGCTCCTTTGTGAAGAGTGTGTGACTCTGCATTTCTGAATTAATACCATTGTGAAGCCCAAGAATTCAGTCACTCGAGAGTCCAGCCAAGTTCTGGGTCAGGTGAGGTCAGTTATTGAGGTAAGAAACTCCTGCCAGCATAATGACCCAGAACGACCTAATGTGTCCAGCTCACAGAAAACTTCTTTTCTCCCTATCCATTTACAGGATGAGGGCATCGCTGGCTAGGCCAGCATTTATTGCCCATTCGTAATTGCTCAGAAGGCAGTTTCAGAGTCAACCATGTTGCTGTGGGTCTGGTGGCACATGTAGGCCAGACCAGGTAAGGATGGCAGTTTCCTTCCCTAAAGGGCATTAGTGGACCAGCTGGGTTTTTCCCGACAATCGGCAATGGATGTAGAAGATGATGAGAGGCATAGTTAGAGTGGATAGCCAGAGACTTTTTTCCCCAGGGCTGAAATGACTATTCTGAGGGGGCACAATTTTGAGGTGATTGGAGGAAGGTATAGGGGAGATGTCAGAGGTAGGTTCTTCATACAGAAAGTGGTGGGCATGTGGAATGTGCTGCCGGCAGTGTCAGTGGAGTCAGATACATCAGGCACGTTTAAGCGACTCTTGGTAGGCACATGGATGATAATAAAATGTCGAGCAGTTTGATCTTAGAGTAGGATAAGAGATCAACACAACATCATAAGCTGAAGGGCCTGTACTGTTCTAAAATTCACAGTCATCACTAGATTCTTAATTCCAGATATTTAGTGAATTCAAATTCCACCATCTGCGGTGGCAGGATTTGAACCTGAATCCCCAGAACATTACCTAGGTCTCTTGATTAACAGTCCAGCAATAATATCACTAGACATTCCTCCCCTGATTGAGATCACACAAACTTCAAAGAAACATTTCTGGTTGTTAGCCCTTCCACCTTTCTGCACACCCAGGAAGAGGAAGCAAGTTTCTTTGTTCTGTTCTGTATTACACTGGTTTTACATTTTCAAACAAGTGCCAAGGAATGGTGAGAAAGGCTTTTCCAGTCAGATCCTCCCTCCACACTCAATGCCTCATCCCTTCCCCCCCAACATTTTGCTCTTGAGGTGATTGCGGCATCCCCTTCCTTGTGGAACGTGTCTTTGCGAAGTGGAGAGAAATGCAATGACTCTTGAGGTTCATACTGAGTAGGTCTGTGACATAGGAGCTATGTACTGGCTCCTCCCAGGGTTACATATATCCACAGCTGGAGGCCTGTCACTCAGTGAAAGACTGTCTTGGTATGCCTGAGGTAACAAGGTGTAGAGCTGGATGAACACAGCAGGCCAAGCAGCATCAGAGGAGCAGGAAGGCTGACATTTCGGGTCTGGACTCTTCTTCAGAAAACGTCAGGTTTGCCCGAGCTTTGTTGGTCTTCCAGTGCAAACAGCTGTCCTCAACCGAGCACCGCAGATTGGCGCGAACCAGTCTGAGGCTGGATAGGCTGGAACTTTTTTCACTGAAACATAGCAGGGTGAGGGGTGACATTATAAAGGTTTATAAAATTATGAGGGGCATAGATAGAATGAAAAGCAAAGGTCTTTCCCTAGGGTAGGGGTGTTTAAAACTAGCGGTGTGTGTTTTAAGGTGAGAGGAGAAAGAGTTAAAAGGGACCTGAGGGACAACTTTTTCATGCAGAGTTTGGTTTGTGTGTGGAATGAGCTGCAGAGGAAGTGGTGGATGTAGGTACAATTACAACATTTAAAAGACATTTGGACAGGTACATAGACAGGAAAATTTAGAGAGATGTGGGCCAAATGCAGGAAAATGGACAAATTTAGTTTAGGGAACTTGCAGCATGAGGAAGTTGAACCGAAAGGTCTGTTTTCATGAGATCAGAGACAATGGGAACTGCAGATGGTGGAGAATCCGAGATAACAAAGTGTGGAGCTGGATGAACACAGCAGGCCAAGCAGCATCTCAGGAGCACAAAAGCTGACGTTTCAGGCCTAGACCCTCTGTTGAAGGGTCTAGGCCCAAAACGTCAGCTTTTGTGCTCCTAAGATGCTGCTTGGCCTGTTGTGTTCATCCAGCCCCATACCTTGTTACCTCAGATTCTCCAGCATCTGCAGTTCCCATTATCTCTCTTCACCAGGATGTTGCCTGGTATGGAGGGCGCTAGCTATGAAGAGAGGTTGAGTAAATTAGGATTATTTACATTAGAAAAATGGAGGTTGAGGGGGGACCTGATTGAGGTCTACAAAATCAGGAGAGGTATACACAGGGTGGATAGCAAGAAGCTTTTTCCCAGAGTGGGGGACTCAGTTACTAGGGGCCATGAGTTCAAAATGAGAGGAGGAAAGTTTAAGGGAAATATGTGTGGAAAGTTCTTTACGCAGAGGGTGATGGGTGCCTGGAATGTCTTGCCAGCGGAGGTGATAGAGGCGGGCACGATAGCATCATTTAAGGTGTATCTAGACAGATACATGAATGGGCAGGGAGCAGAGGGATACAGATCCTTAGAAAATAGGCAACTGGTTTAGACAGAGGATCTGGATCAGTGCAGGCTTGGAGGGCCGAATGGCCTGTTCCTGTGCTGCAATTTTCTTTGTTCTTTGTTGGTAATTTTGCAAATTTTCTGATTGATATATATATATCTGATTTTTGGAAATAAAAGAAACAAAAGCGCTACTTGTTTTACAGAGAAATCTGTTGGTTGCAAAGTGTGGTACTTGACCGAGTATTTCAGTCTGGCACATTCAAGCTGAAATAATTCAAATTAAAAATTACAGCAAATTACAGCATATCCAGGGATATGAGCTGATGGATACACTAAAGCTTGGGGCAGAGGCTCAAGGTGGGAGCTCACTACCTAAGACCCTCCTGCCATAATATACTGAGGGGCCTGAAGTTAAGTCCGTCTTTTACTCACTCGTGGGACATGGGCATTTCTGGTTGTGCTAGCGTTTATTGCCTGACCCTAGTTTCGCTTGAGAAGGTGGTGGTGAGCTGCCTTCTTGTACTGTGCGCACTATAAAATAGGCGGCATGGCTTGTAAATCCCTATAGTAAATATAACATGTAAATGTCAGTACACTGAGACACTTTCTGTCATGTGCAGGAAGAAATTGCACTCCACAAATGTCAAATTTAAACTCTAATGGCACGCACCTTTCTATTTTCTATGAAGTTCAAAACAAATGTTTCACGCGACCAATACATAAAAGTAAAGCTGTGAAATAAAGGGCAGCACGGTGGCTCAGTGGTTAGCACAGCAGCCTCACAGCACCAAGGACCCGAGTTTGATTCCAGCCTCAGGTAACTGTCTGTGTGGAGTTTGCATATTCTCCCTATGTCTGTGTGGGTTTCCTCCGGGTGCTCCAGTTACCTCCCACCGTCCAAAGATGTGCAGGCTAGTTGGATTGGTTGTGCTAAATTGCCCGTAGTGTTCAGGGTTGGGTGTGGGTTATGGGGGGGTGGTGGGTCTGGGTGGGATGGTCCAAGGGGTGGTGTTGACTTGTTGGGCTGAAGGGCCTGTTTCCACACTGTAGGGAATCTAATACAAAAAAAGGTGAAACTCAGGCAAGTCATAAAAATGCACCAAAGGGCCAGAAACAGCACTGTGTTGCTTTATTATTATTGATATTATGACATTATATTACTAGCTTCTTCTTCACTCAATTGTTTCATTTAGATGATCTGTTAATTTAAATATTGTTTTGGTAGGCAATATCTTCTGTGCAACTTCAAATATGCAGCTATATTGAAATAAATTCAACTCTTTATCTCCTCAAGCCCTGTACTAACAGGGGTAAGGCAGTGTTGTCACAGACATCTGGGAGTCACTTGCCCAAGACTGTCCAAAGTGGAGGAGGAGGAGCATCCAGGAAGGCATTCAGCACCTTCAGACTTGTCGCCGGGAAAAAGCAAAACCGAAAACAGCGAAAGGAGCACGCTGCCATACCCCATCCCCTCCTGTGACTACCTTCTGCCCCAAATTTAACAGAGATTGCAGTAGCCACATTGGTCCGTACAGCCACCTACAGACTCAGCCTGAGAGGAGGAGAGTCATCGACTGATGAAGAAAGTTGCCATAGTCCCAGAGGACTGCACTCTCATTAGACGGAGAGAGAGAGAGACGACTGGTGGTGAGTTAGCCCGAGGCTGACGCTGGAATCAAACCTATATTGTTGGCTTCATTCTGCATCACAAGCCAGCTGTCCAGCCAACTGAATACACAATAAACAACTACAGTTATATTGATATGGCGACACTGATACGAGAAAAGGCTCTTCACAGGTATATCAACAAACAAAATCTCAAGGAGGGTCTTAAAGGACGTGACTGAGCTTGAAATACTATGAGAAGGAATTCCAGAAGTTCAGTTTCCAGGCAGGTTAAGGTACAGATGCTAATACTAGAACAATTAAAATCAATGACAAGCAAGAGGTTTGAGTTAAACCATCACAGGTATCTCAGAGGGTGCTGGAATCGGAAGAGGATACAGAAAGAGGGAGGAAATGAGGCCACAGGGAGGGATTTGAAAATAAGCGTGCAAATTTCAAAGTTGAGGCATTATCAGAATGTGAGTCAAAGATCAGTGAGCACTGAGGCTGATAGTGAACTGGTTTTAGTGTCAAAGTGTGGAGCTGGACGAACACAGCAGGCCAAGCAGCATCTCAGGAGCACAAAAGCTTTTGTGCTTTTGTGATACTGCTTGGCCTGCTGTGTTCATCCAGCTCCACACTTTGTTATCTTGGGTTCTCCAGCATCTGCAGTTCCCATTATCTCTGGTTTTAGTGTCAGTTAGGGTAGAGGCAAGAGAAGTTAGGATAAGTTCAACTTTGCAGAGGTGACACATGGAAAAGTTTTAGCAGCAAAGCAGCTGAGGCAGAGGCAGAGAAAGGTAATGTTACAAAGGTGGATGCAAATAGTTTTAGTGATAGAGCAGGTATATTTGGTGGGAAATTCAGGATCAAGGTTATAAAGGAGTGCGGCCAGGGAAAAGTATAAAATGTAAAGTATTCTACATGATTTCAAAAGTAAGAAGTGAATTTATTGACAGGGGAATGCTGAGAGCATGTTTATCCTTATAGGTGAGACTCGAACCAGGGGACACAGTTTAAAATAAGGTAATGTTATGATCTTGCTGCCAACTCATAAATTCATAAAATTAATCTTCAAACATTTATCCTGGAAAATGCAAGGACTTTACAAGAGAAATGGATCAAAGTTCAGGACTTCAGTAATAGGGAAGGTGGAAACTTGAAGAAGCTCTAAGGTTTATAAACCAGTCAGTCCCCCCAAGGCTGGATGGCTTGGAAGCAGAGGGATGATAACGGGGAGATTTAGTAGGTATTTACTATTATGTTGGAGTCAATAAGACTGCAAATAACCTCATGCTATGCCCATTTTCCAAACTGGTGATATAACAGGCTCAAGGAACAACACAGCTATTGTCCCACTCATTCTATATAGATTAATGGAAAAGAGCAGCAGGGACTGAACACAATGTTTGTGGAACATTCACTGAATATAAAGCATCCGCTGTGGTCTTAAAATTCTCCTCCACATCCATGACCTCCAACACGCAGATGAACAAGGACAGGAACAATATGGGGACATGCATGTTCCTCTCCAAGCCACTTACCACCAAATTTGGAAATATATCGCCATTCCTACAATTCCCACCCTAAGGGCATTGTGGGTCAATGTACATTTCAGGATTGTAATGGTTCAAGGCTTCATCACCAGCTGCTCAAAGGTCAATAAATGCTGCCCAGCCAGAAATGCCAATACCCTATGATTGAATATAATCAAAGTCTGTTTCAGCTATTTACAAACAGAGGCATTAAGTACAATCCCATACGAAAATACGAAAAAAATGGGGGATAAAATTTGGACATTTTTCTTTAATGTTCATTCAGAGGATGTGGATGTTCCTGATCACACTGGTGGATCCTGCCTGGGAAAATGGCAACGGAAGTCTCAGATTATACAGCGGAACTTCTAAAAGACATTTGATGGTATTCCAGAGGAAAGTCTTTGAGTTAAACTTCAAGCTGTGGGAATTCTGGGAAAAGCCTAGGAATGGAGAAGAAGTTAGCTGCCAGGTGGATAAAAATGGGTAGTTTAAGAGGGGACATTTGGGAAGTGGGGCATGGGGATGGACAGAGGGGAATGTACTAAATAGAGTGCCTTAGGATTTTGTGCTGGGGAGTAGGACTGACTGGGTTGCTCCTCCCAAGAGCAAGGGCAGACTCAATGGGCTGATTGGTCATCTCCTATGCTATAATTCTCATTGAATTTTCACAACTTTAGATGAAATCACAACATTTACAACTACAATTTACAACCACAATGTTTAAAAGGCATCTGGATGGGTATATGAATAGGAAGAGTTTAGAGGGATATGGGCCAAATGCTGGTGGATGAGACTAGATTTATTCAGAATATCTGGTCGGCATCGACAAGTGGACTGCAGGGTCTGTTTGCCTGATGTGCATCTCTGTGGCCCAATGAATCTATGAAATCGATGTTTTGGATTCAGAAGTTAAGTGTAAGTTGGCCTAGTTTGTGGACGACACCAAATCAGCAGGAGCAGTGGAAACACAGTTGCTTCTATTTGAGGGAGAGACTAGCTCCAGAGGGCATAGATTAAAATGGAAGGAGCTTTGATTTAAGATGGAGATAGGGATTTTTTTTTTCTCTCAGGGTGTCTTAGGTCTGTGGCACTCCATTCCCCAAACAGTGCAAGAGGCTGGACCATTGAATATTTTTAAGGCAAAAATGAGTAGAATCTTGATTAACAAGAGGGTCAATGATCATAGAGTCATACAGCACAGGTACAGGCCCTTCGGCCCAACTCTTCCATGCTGACCAGCTTTCCCAAACTGAACTAATTCCATTTGCCTGCATTTGGCCCATATCCCTCTAAACCCTGCTTATTAATGTACCTGTTGTCATTATACCAGCCTTCGTCACTTCCTTTGGCAGCTCGTTCCACAAACAAACCACCCTCTGCTTGAAAATGTTGTCTCTTAGGCCCCTTTTAAAACTTCCCTCTCCCACCCTAAACCTACACCCTCTAGTCTTGGGCTCCCCTACCCTGGGGAAAAAGACCTTGTCTCTTTTCCTATCCATATTTCTCATGATTTTATAAACTTCTATAAGGTCACTTCTCAGTCTCTGACACTCCAATGAAAGATACCCCAGCCTATACAGCTTCTCCCTATAGCCCAAACTCTCCAGTCTTGGTAACATTCTTGTAAAGCTTTTTTGCACCCTTTCCAGTTTCATGATGTCCTTTCTGTCGCAGGAAACCAAAATTGCTCACAAAATTACTCCAAACTATTGGGGGGCGGGGGGGGTGGGTGGGTGCTAGGCAGAAATGAGGAGTTGAGGCCATAATATGATTGGTCATTATGTCATTGAATGATGGAGCATGTTTGAAGGGTGAATGGCCCGCTCTTAATTGGTATGTTCAAACACAATTATTGAACAAGTTAAAACGAAACATCTTGAATGAGCAGACGAGACGGAACAAGGCCAACTCTGAGATGTTGCTTCGTGCTGGGAGTATGCATATTTGTAAGAAAGCAATCCTCTTGTGCAGTTAACAACAAATATTCAACCACCGCCCATCTGGAATATCTGTGAGGAAAGTCTACAGGGAGCTCAGTTAATCCAACTAGGCCAGCCGATGTGGTTCATAAATAAATAATTATAAATAGACACTACGTTAGAAAATATCAACGTAATTCAACCAAGAATGCTAAACTGTTAGTTTACTATTGCAACAAAACCACTAAGTCTGGCAAAACAAGTTTGAACAATGACTGTGATTTGTAATAGTTATTCAGAATAAAACATTCTTAACGTGGGAGCTGGCAAAATAAATAAATTTAATGGATAAACCCAGTTAATTTGACTCTGCTTTCCTGGCCAGATCAATGTTGCCTGACTGGACATCCATTGACAGTCCTCATTAAGAATACCCTATACTGGCTGTCAGCTGGGAGCTCCTAGTCAGATATTTGTGAGTTTAAACTCCACTCTAGAGGGTCAGGTATAAAATCGAGGTGAACACTCCCAGTTCAGCACTTTCAGCTGTACCATCTTTCAGGTGAGGCCTTAAACTCTTGCAGCCTTGTTTAGTCTGGTTCAATTCAGCTTCAAAAACACTGTATATCCAAATAGATGGTGACGCCATGGGACTTTCTGCGAGGTTCAACTCTTGCAAGTATCTTTGCTGAGTTCCACAGGAACCCTGATTTTGATGGGCTAACACCTCCTATCTCTCATACATTTCCACTCTGTGGTGTTACACTTGCTATATTTTGCATCTGTAACTGAATGTAAGAACTTTCTTAAATGTCTTAATGGATTCTATTTTGTGCTCAAGTTCACTTCTGAAATGGAAATTTCAAATTAGTTCCTTGTCCTCATAGTTCTAGTCATGAGATCAGCTAAGTGTTCTCTGCCACAGTCTACCACAAGAATAAAGGTAAAGTAGTCATAATTCTACCAGACCATTGGGCTGCTCTCTCATTAGAGACAGACAGACAATCGCTGGTGGTTTCACCTGGGGGTCACAATGCCTCAGGTGATAGGGGGAGGTTGGGACACTGGGAGTCCAACAGGTCCAGCTATAAGTTTAGCCTTATTGAAGATCTCATAAATAGTGCACAAGCCTTGTGTTCACTTGCAAAAACATTTTGTTATCTCGGATTCTCCATCATCTGCAGTTCCCATTATGTCTGACCAAAATGGTACACATCTAAGACGTCGCATGGGACAATGGTGAGTCTGATTCTCATCGTATGCCTCACAAACTCATCGCAGGTCTGAAGGTAGTCATTCACAGTCCTGAGAAATACTCAGTCTACCTCAGATTTTCTGGAAGGATGAGATACTGGTAGCTCTCCTATAACATGATAGGTGCATTCTTGTGCGACCTTGCCTTTAGAAAATTGCCATAGAAAATCACACTTTAGGGAACTTGCTGCAGAAAATTGCTATTCTGTGTAGTAGAAAGTTCATGTTATCCAAACAGCATCCACTGTTCATCAATTGTGTTACATCCAATTCATGTTAATGAAATGTATGTTATAACAGAAATACCTGTATCTCAAACATTTGAGCAACAGCCGAAGTTTGCTGTTTCACGATGCTGCTCTGCAGCAGGAACATGAGAGCTGTTCACCACTAACTGTCCAGTCAAAAAGACATTCTGCTTGTCACAGAAATGAAAATGTGATAAATGAGTTTGAGTGCCAGTGTGATGCCAGGTAAACATGCCTTTTAGCAGCAATAACTAAGTTTTACATTGCCCAACAACTAATATTTCAAGTCAAATTGAATAAGACCCCTTTCGGACTCAAGGTGTTCACTTTTGTTTCTTTCCCAATGGATATTGTCAAACCTGCTGCAGAATTCTAGCATCCACAAGTATTTTAGGAGAAATGGCTCCCTTGGATTAGAGGTTCTGAAAGAGCAATGCTTTGTCACAAGAGATTTCCAGGAATTGCCAGGCCTTCTTTTTTTGGATATGTCAGCAATCAAACCCAAGCGTTTGCTCCACTGAGGCTTGAAGCCTGGCCCTAAGCGCGCATCCTGTGGGCGATGCCTTTGTTGCCAAGCTACAGCCTGTCTGACCCAATTCCGTCACCCTTGCTCTGCGACACAACTTGTGCTCAAACATCATCCACCTCAGAATGCCTACCCTGGGCCCTTGATGTCTTCTGGCCAATTGGTCCGAGTGTGTTGGAGTTGCTCGGATGAAATAATGGACTGGTGAGTAACATAGGAGCAGGGACTGGTTATTCCACCCCTTGAGGCCTCGCTACCATTCATCACGATCATGGATCATTCTTAATCTCAACATCTTACTCCTGGACTTACCTCTGCAAACTTGGTTGCCTTTAGTCTCCAGAAAGCACTTATTTATTGAACAGTTTCCGTGACTTGGCCTCAACAGCCTTCTGTGCTTCACGGCCCTCTGAGGGAAGACATTTAGATCATAAAATCCCTACAGGGTGGAAACTGGCCCTTCGGACCAACAAGTCCACACTGACCCTCAGCACATTCACCCAGACCCATCCCCCTATAATCCACACACCCCTGAACACTTTGGGCAATTTAGCATGGCCAATCCACCTAGCCTGCACATCTTTGGACTGTGGGAGGAAACCGGAGCACCCGGAGGAAACCCACACAGACACAGGGAGAATGTGCAAACTCCACACAGTCTGTCGCCCAAGGGTGGAATTGAACCCAGGTCCCTGGTGCTGTGAAGCAGCCACCGTGCCACCTGTTTCTCCTCATCTTGGTATGAAGTGAGTGTCTGTGTATCCTGAGACCATGATCCTTTGCTCCACACAACCGAGGAAAACATTATCCCTGCATCCAGTCTGTCCGAGCCCTGTCAGGGCCTCATATTTTCCATTGAGATCTTCCCTCATTACCACAGGAAGCTGATGCCAAAACATTGAACGTATTCAAGAGGCATTTAGATATAGCACTTGGAGCGAATGGGATCAAAGGTTATGGGGAGAAAGCAGGATTAGGCTGTCGAGTTGGACAATCAGCCATGATTGCGAAGAATGGTGGAGCAGGCTCGAAGGGCCGAATAGCCTCCTGCTGCTCCTATCTTCTACATTCCTATGTAAACTCCAGTAAACATTGGCCCAATCTCTCCTCACACATCCCACTGTTACTGCACTTGGATGGCTGGTTTGCAGTGCAGAGTGACACTGATAGCATAGATTCAATTCCTGCACAAGCTGACCATGAAGGGTTCACCTACTTTAACCACCATCCTTGCAAAGAAACAAAGAAACAAAGAAACCTACAGCACAGGAACAGGCCCTTCGGCCCTCCAAGCCTGCGGCGATCAAGATCCTCTGTCTAAACCTGTCATCTATTTTCTAAGGGTCTGTGTCCATTTGCTCCCTGCCCATCCATGTACCTGTCCAAATATATCTTAAAAGACGCTAACATGTCTGCGTCTACCACCTCCGCTGGCAACGCGTTCCAGGCAACCATCACCCTCTGCGTAAATAACTTTCCACGTATATCTCCCTTAAACGTTCCTCCTCGCACTTTGAACTCATGGCCCTTAGTAACTGAGTCCCCCACTCTGGGAAAAAGCTTCTTGCTATCCACCCTGTCTATACTCCTCATGATTTTGTAGACCTCAATCAGGTCCCCCCTCAATCTCTGTCTTTCTAATGAAAATAATCTTAATCTACTCAACCTCTCTTCATAGCTAGCACCCTCCATACCAGGCAACATCCTGGTGAACCTCCTCTGCACCCTCTCCAAAGCATCCACATCCTTTTGGTAATGTGGCGACCAGAACTGTACACAGTACTCCAAATGTGGCCGAACCAAAGTCCTATGCAACTGCAACATGACCTGCCAACTCTTGTACTCAATACCCCGCCCGATGAAGGAAAGCATGCCATATGCCTTATTGACCACTCTATTGACCTGCGTTGTCACCTTCAGGGAACAATGGACCTGAACACCCAGATCTCTCTGTTCATCAATTTTCCCAAGGACTTTTCCATTTACTGTATAGTTCGCCCTTGAATTTGATCGTCCAATATGCATCACCTCGCATTTGCCCGGATTGAACTCCATTGCATGTGATGTGGTGACCCTCAGCTTAAACTGGAACTAACTGTCCCTGACCAAAGGGTGGTTATTTTACAAACACAGATTTTAATACTTATCTGATGGACACTCTTTCACAATTATATACTGAATGTCACAGTACTGCTTTAATGTTGACATGTGAGTCACGTTAATTCTCAAGAGCTAAAATGGAGCCGAGTTGGAAAACATTTTGAGGAGGCACTAAGAGATAGTAAGAGCCTCAGATGCTGGAGTCAGAGATAACACAAGCTGGAGGAACACAGCTGGCCAGGCAGCATCAGAGGAGCAGGAAAGGTGGAGGCACTAATCTGATTTTGCTGATTTCAGGGAGCTTGCTATGTGTAAATTGTCTGCAGCATCTCCAACATTATAACAATGACCGCCACCACAAGGGATAGCCCTAAACATCACTCACTGGAAAACCGGATAACAAAGGTGGGATCTGCTACTTCCTTCCATCAGAAATTATCAAAGTTCAGCCCAGTACTGTACCGGTCTCAAATCTTCAAAGTGCAAGGAATTGTGAATTTGACCTGCAGTGACTAATAAACTAAAATTGTGACTAAAATATAACCATTTTCTTCATCTTTATCTGAACAGAATGAGTCAAGGGAAACAGGATTGTCTGAAGAAGGGCCCAGACCCAAAATGTCAGCTTTCCTGCTCCTCTAATGCTGCTTGGCCTGCTGTATTCATCAACTCTACACCTTGTTATCTCAGATTCTCCAGCATCTACGGTTCGTACTCTCTCGCAACACTTGTAGCCCAGGTTCGTTAAAACTTCAGATAGTGCTGCCATCTCCTGGTTCTGTATGCAATTACATCCAATTTACCAATGTGATTTGAGATAATGGGAACTGCAGAAGCTGGAGAATTCCAAGATAATAAAATGTGAGGCTGGATGAACACAGCAGGCCAAGCAGCATCTCAGGAGCACAAAAGCTGACGTTTCAGGCCTAGACCCTTCATCAGAGAGCCTCTGATGAAGGGTCTAGGCCCGAAACGTCAGCTTTTGTGCTCCTGAGATGCTGCTTGGCCTGCTGTGTTCATCCAGCCTCACATTTTATTACCAATGTGATTTGCCAGGATTCTGAACTCATTACAGGGTGATGCTAAACAAGGTAATGACCTCGTATTTACTTCCCCTCTGGATAGATACAGATAACTCTTTCCAAAGTTCTAGTTAATCAACACATTGACTGGTTTGTTAATTACATGAAGGACTCCCACCAATAGCTTAACCATTGATATCACCTCTACCTTTCCTTCATGCTTGCACAATTTTAAACTCAGTTGCTATGCCGCAACACACAGGGCAGGATCTTCCCAGGCCCTGAACAGCACAAGTCAGTTTGCAGAATAGGGTGAGATCAGCAGAAGTGAGATTCTCAATGTCAAGAGGAAACAGGGGTAGTGTCTCATCACGGTGGCTCAGTGATTAGCACTGCTGCCTCACAACATGAGGGACCCTGGTTTGATTCCACCCTTGGATGACTGTGGAACTTGCATATTCTCCCTGCAATTGCTCAGATTTCCTCCCACTCCAACAACGTGCGGGCTCATTGGTCTGGCCACATGAAATTGCCCATAGTGTTCAGGGTGGCGTGGGTTCTAGGGGGATGGCTCTGGGTGGGATGCTTTGAGGGTCGATGTGGACTTGCATTGCCTGTTTCCACACTGTTTGGGCTGTGAGAATCCCACTAGTTTTATCTGTTTATAGGACAAGGCCACCATTGGCTAGACCAGCATTTATTGCTCAGCCCTAATTGGGGTAGATGAGAGTTGACCACATTGCCGCGCACCTGGAGTCAATGTGGTTCTGTAGGTCAATTAGCAATGGTTTCATGATCGTCATTAAATCCAGATTTTTATTGAATTTAAATTCTGCCATCTGTCATCGTAGGATTCCGAACATAGGCCCTCAGGTCAACACCTGACTCTCTGGGTTAACAGTCCAGCAACAATACCACTAGGCTGTTGCATCCCCTTACATTGGGCATCAAGAGGTCTATTTGCACTTGTTTGTATAAATTAATTTTTACCTAATCTCACCCTCACAGATAAGCAGCTTCCCATTCTCCCACCTACCAGGTGGACCAGGGTGTGATGATTCTCAACACGAAACCTGGGAGTTGGAGTTTGGTGACACCAGCTTGGCTCCCTGAGCCTCCATCTTGAGCAGTAGTCAGCAGCACCTCAGAGCATGCCCAGGATTCACACGTGTTTGGAAAGGCAAGGACTGATTAGAGGTAGTCAACGTGGCTTTGTGCTTGGGAATTCATGTCTCTCTAACTTCATTCAGTTTTTTGAAGAAGTAACAAAGAGGATTGATAAGGGCAGAACAGTGGATGTGATCTATATGGAATTTAGAAGGCATTTGACAAGGTTCCTCATGGTAGACTGGCTAGCAAGGTTAGATCACATGGAATACAGGGACAACTAGCTAGTTGGATACAGAACCAGCTCAAAGGTAGAAGACGGAGGGCAGTGGTGATGGAGGGTTAGTTTTCAGACTGGAGGCCTGTGACCAGCGGTGTGCCATAAGGATCGGTGCTGGGTCCGCTGCTTTTTGTCGTTTACATAAATGGTTTGGATGTGAACATAGGAAGTTATGGCTGGTAAGTTTGCAGATGACAACAAAATTGGAGTGCAGTGGACAGTGAAGAAGGTTACCTCAGACTACAATGGGAGCTTGATCAGATGGACCAATGCACTGAGGAGTGGCAGATTGAGATTAATTTAGATAAATGTGAGGTGCTGCATTTTGGAAAGGCAAATCAGGGCAGGACTTATACACTTAATGGTAAGGGCCTGGGGTGTAGGTGAGCAAAGGGACCTTGAAGTGCAGGCTCATAGTTCCTTGAAAGTGGAGTTGCAGGTAGATAGGATAGTGAGGAAGGCATTTGATATGCTTGTTTTTATTGGTCAGTGCAATGTGTATAGGAGTTGGGAGGTCATGTCTTGGCTGTACTGGACATTGGTTGGGCCGCTTTTGGAATACTGTGTGCAATTCTGGTCTCCCTGCTATAGGTGGGATGTTAGACAATAGGTGCAGGAATAGGCCATTTGGCCCTTCGAGCCAGCACCACCATTCATTATGATCATGGCTGATCACCCACAATCAGTATCCTGTTCCTGCCTTATCCCCACAACCCTTGATTCAACTGTTGTGAAACTTGAAAGGGTCTGAAAAGTTTTATAACGGTGTTGCCAGGGTTGGAGGTTTTGAGCTACAGGGAGAGGCTGATTAGACTGGAGCTATATTTCCTGGAATGCTGGAGGCTGAGGGGTGGCCTTAGAGAGGTTTATAAAATCATGAGGGGCATGGACAGGGTAAATAGGCAAGGTCTTTTCCCCAGGGTAGGGGAGTCCAAAACTAGAGGGGCACAGGTGAGAGGGGAATGATATAAAAGGGACCTAAGGGGCAACTTTTTCATGCAGAGGATTGTACAGCATGGAATGAGCTGCCAGAGGAAGTGTGGAGGCTGATACAATTGCAACATTTAAAAGGCATCTGGATAGGTATATGAGTAGGAATGGTTTGGAAGGATATGGCCCAAATGCTGGTAAATGGGGCTAAATGTATTGAAGATATCTAACTGGCGTGGATGAGTTTGACTGTAGAGTCCGTTTCCATGCTGTACATCTCCATGACTCTATGACACCAATAGGCAATGACCGCCCAAAGCCACTGTGTCCATGCAAGTCAGCACTGGACATGTGCCAGCCTCCAGGTGCCCCTTTTCATCAAGGAGACAGACTGGAAACCCAGTTGGACATTAACTGTCAGGACACTCCAGATGCGCCAAGTCCTTCCATCTCTACTCTGCCGGCAACCCACTGAGGGTGAGGCAGGGTTGGGTGCACTCAGCACTCGAGCCACAGATGTCATCTCAACGTTCCAAGGCCAACAGGATTCATAATAGTGCAGGGTCCCTCCCTTCTTTTTCAAGCCAAGGAAGTGTCGATCCAAGTGGGTGTGAAATGAGTGAGTTGTGAGGTAGCAAGCAAAGAAGGTGTATGCTATCCCAATGCAGGGAAGATGGAACCCTGTCTCTGTGTACACAGTGGTCTTCCAGGAACATTCCAATGTTAAGTGTCAGTGAGGTTCCCACGTGCAGTATTGAAGTGGAGAACTGTATTCTGAGTGAGTTGGAGATATGCCATGATGATACGTTGACACTGATGTGAATTTGATGCCAATCTTTGTGAACACAGGATGTAGGCAGCCGCTGCACATGCCCTGTGATGGAACATATCCTTTGATGTTGGGGTCTGCTGGCTACCATGGGTACCTGGAGTAAATGCCGGCAAGTTGCAATGCCAGGTACCCTCTCTGACCTTTTTGGAATTACAACCCTGTCGGTTCTCTCTGGTACGTGGGAGAATAGGAACCTGCATAGAAAGGGGATGAAATGAGATATTAATGCAATGTTAATGCTTGGAAATAGGCCCCTCATTGCACACTTACCTGAGAAAGGATTTACTTGTGCAAGAGGGGGTTCACTAGGTTGATTCCAGAAATGAGAAGGTTGCCTTATGAGGACAGACTGAGTAGACTGGGACTCTACTCACTGGGATTTAGAAGAATGAGAGTGTTCTTAATTATGAAGGGAATAGATAGGACACATCAGGGAGGTTGTTTCCACTGTTGGGTAAAACTAGAACGAGGGGGCACAGCCTCAAAATTAGGGGCAGCAGATTTGGGACTGAATTGAGGAGGAACATCTTGAGCCGAAGGACTGTGAATCTGTGGTATTCTCTGCCCAATGAAGCAGTTGAGGCTACCTCGTGGAATGTTTTTAAGGCAAAGATAGATAAATTTTTGGACAGTAAAGGGATTGAAAGTTATGGTGAGCAGGTGCGTAAGTGGACCTTGTGGGGCCTGATGGCCTACTCCTGCTCCTATTTCTTATGTTCTTATGTTTATGTTCTTATGATCACGAGTGAGATCCTCATATAGCTGTTGAAATCCTCCATATAAAATCAGACTTTTTTTTATCTTGACAATAAGAATCCAATTTTTTCCATTCTTGCCATATTTTCCCAATGGCTTCACCATTGCCCTCATTATGCTGAGTTTGGGGAAATTCAGCCCTATGTCACAGACATCATTTTCTTCACAATAACGCTCAACACTGGACCCCCCCCCCCTCAAAGGATGCATCCTCACCTCCCTACTACACTCCCTGCACACCCATGTCTGTGTTGCCAAATTCCAAACAAGCACTATCTGCAAGTTTGCTGAAGACATAGTAGGAAGGATATCTGAGAACTGTGAGCCAAAATACAGAAGGGAGATAGAGGGCTTGGTGATGTGGTGCAATGAGAGCACCCTCTCTCTCAAAGTCGGCAAAACTAAAGAACTGATCGTTAACTTCAGCAAGAAAGGAGAACACACCCCCATCTACATCAACAGAGCTGAGGTTTAGAGGGTGGAGAGTGTCAAGTTCCTCGGAGTGACGATAACTGACAACCTGGCCTGGACTTCCCACGTAGGTGCGACATTCAAGAAGGCACAACAATGTCTCTTCTTCCTCAGGCAGCTTAGGAAGTTTGACATGTCCATAAAGCCCCTCACCAACTGTAACAGATGCCCCCTTGAAAGCATACTGTCCTGGTGCATAACAGGCTGGAACAGCAACTGCTCTGCTCAGGTCCGTAAGAAACTACAGAAGGTGGTGTGCACAGTCCAGACCATCCCAGAACCCAAGCTCCCATCCATGGACACTATTCACACGGCTCACTGCCACGGAAAGGTGGCCAACATCATCAAAGACCCATCGTACCCCAGTAATGACCTCCTACAACCTCTTTCATTAGGCAGGAGATAGGCCTAAACTGCCCATATTGCCCAGGGTGGGGAAATGCAGGGATAGGGTAGGGGGTGGGTCTGGGTGGTATGCTCTTTGGAGGGTCAGTGTGGGCTCGATGGGCCAAATGGCCTGTTTCCACCCTGTAAGGATTCTGTGATTTCATTCTTATTCAAACCAGGTTTTTAATCAGGGTAATTATTTAAATGTTAGATAGCTATAGTAAGTTGCAAATCAGTAGGTCATGAATATTACTTTACCTTTCAAGCAAACGTCACTACTACCAGTCAAATTTGTTAAGTATTAACATGAGAGAATTTGGATAAACATTAATGATTTACAATCTAAGTTTCTAGTCACCAAATGAAACAATAACCATAGTGCTAACAGTTGAGTGTGTGAGTGAATTAGATAGAGAGGGGCAAGAATGTGTTTCTTTGCTTTTTCAGGCTTTTACATTTGATAGGTTTCTTAACAGTCTAAGATTTATTCTATTCCTGAGGCTTAAAATAGTACAGAAACTCTGGTACTGTTAATAAAATATCATAAAGCAGGAAAACAAATAATTTGAGTCATAGAGTCAGACAGCACAGAAACAGACCCTTCGGTCCAACTCGTCAATGCTGACCTAGCTCCAACTGCCAGCATTTGGCCTGTATCTTTCTAAACCCTTCCTATTGATGTAACCATCCAGATGCCTTTTAAATGTTGTAATTGTACCAGCCTCCATCTCTTCATCTGTCAGCTCATTTAATACACGCACTACCCTCTGCATGAAAAAGTTGCCCCTCGGGTCCCTTTTAAATCTTTCCCCTCTCACCATAAACCTGTGGCCTGTAGTTTTGGACTCCCCTACTCTGGGAACAAGACTTTGACTATTCACTCTATCCATGTCCCTCTATTTTATAAACTTCTGTAAGGTCACCCCACAGCCTCCGATGCTCTGCGGAAAAAGTGATTTGTCGTGATGGAAGCATGTCGAACTCCTGGATGCCAATGTGATCCAGGACAAACAGGTCTGCAGTCAGCATTCACAGCTCGAGGAGCTTTGGCTCTAAATTATTGAGTATGAGATTGAGATCGATGTCAGAGTCCTGGCTATCTGCTCAGGACTGGAGAGATATGCACAGTGAGACAGGAGGGAACCAGTCATTATTTTCCCATGTAGATACCATAGGCAGGACAAGGAAAGAAATTCTTTGTGAGGAGAAAATTACGAAGGAGATCTTCAAAGGTAGTAGTTTCTGGATATGCCATAGTTTCCAAGCCATGTGTGAATTACTATATGGTGAATAAGATTAGAGAAATGAATGCGTAACTCAAGGTCTTATCAAATAGAGTTGGTTCTGGTTCTTGTGGCATGTGGAGAAATCATAATAAATCTACTGGAACTCTTTAAGAAAGGAATTTGTGCTACAGATAAGGGAGAACTGCATGGACTGTACTGGATTTCCAGAAAGCATTTAAAAAGGTGCCACATCAAAGTTTATTGCAAAAAATAAGGCTGGGGCTTTCTTTCACTGCAGCGTAGCAGGCTGCGAGGTGACTTCATAGAAGTTTATAGAATAATGAGGGGTATAAATAGAGTTCATGATCATTGTTTTTTCCAGAGGCTGGGGGATTTCAAGACTTAGGGGGCACATTTTTCAGGCGTGAGGAGAGAGATTTAAAAAAGACATGAGGCGCAAATATTTTACACAAATGGTGGTTCGCATGTGGAATGAACTTTCTGAGGAAGTGTTGGATGTGAGTGCAATTACAACATTTAAAAGACATTTAAGTACATGAGTAGGAAAGGTTTGAAGGGCCAGGAGCAGGCAAGTGGGACTAGTTTATTAGAACATTAGAACATAGAACATTATAGCACAGTACAGGCCCTTCGAGTTTAGTTTGGGATTATGTTTGGCATGGACTGGTTGGACCAAAGTGTTGTATGACTATTACGCTATGACTCTTGGTGTTAAGAGGGTAACAGTTTGGCAAGTTCAGAAAACTGGCTAGCTAACAGATTTGGCATAAATGTTACGAGTGGCATGCCACAGGGATCGTTACTGTGGCTGCGACTTTTTTACAATTTATCTGATGAAGGAACAGGAGCTATGGTTGCTAAATTTGCTGATGAAGTAAAAAATAGACAGGAAAGTAACTTGTAAGAGGAGGCTCCAACCACGATATAGCTTGGTTAAGTGAGTGGACACAGATCTGGCAAATGAAGTGCAAAATGCAGTCTCTGTTCACAGAAAGAAATGGTGATTGTAACAGAAGATCTTGAGGAGTCTTCAACAGGTTTAATGTGTTAAGAATCTTTTCTCTTGTGGGAGAATCCAGAACTATGGGTCATTATCTCAATAAGGAGGCACTAACTTCACAAAATCACAAAATTGTTAGAATGGTACAGAAGGAGGCTATATGACCATAAAACCATAAGACATAGGAACAGAAACTCGGCCATCGAGTCTGCTCCACCATTCAACCATGGCTGATAAGTTTCTCAACCCCATTCTCCTGCTTCCTCCATGTAACTTTTGATCCCTTCAACAATCAAGAACCTACGGGCCATTCAGCCCATCGCGCCTGCTTCAGTTCTATGACCTTGTGCCAGCCTCCTACCTTTCCCCCATATCCCTTAACACAACCTTTCTATCCAAATAACCATCCAATGCCCCTCTTGAATGCCTTAGGTGAACCTGCCTCCACCACATGCTTTCCATACCCTCACTACTCACTGAGTGGATACAATTTTCTCACATTAGCTTTGCTTCGTTTAAAATTATATCCCCTCTTTCTTTCTTTCCTTTTCTGAGTGGGAACAGCTCTTCCTTGTCTCCTCTGTCGAGCCCACTCATGATTTTGAAAATCTCTAGCAAATCTCCTCGCAGCTGTCTTCTCTCCAGGACAAACAGTCCCTGCTCCTCCCAATTAAAGACAACGATAAGGAGATTCCCTTTCTCCTGGAAGGGTTATGAGTCTTTGGAACCTTCTTCCTCAATATTACTAAGGCAAAGATGGATAGATTCCTGATAGGCAAGGTGTGGAGGTGGGGGGGGGGGGGGTTGGATTAGGGGATAGGTGGGAATGTGAAGCAAACAGATGTGCACACTGTTTGGCAAAGTAAGCTTGAGGAGCTGAGTGGTCCATTTCTGTTCCTAATTTGATTGCCCATGTGTAACTATTGTTGTATTTTGCCAAAGATAATCATGGTCATATCCACTGCAAGTTCATGCTGCCATTGTGCTGAGGGCACAGCACCTGGATAGAGAGTTCTTAGTGAGAGGCAGCCCTTACTCACCACAACAGAGTGCTTTGTAAAGTAGGTTTTGGGGGATTTTGTTGGGGCATTGCGCTTCACATCACCTCACCATAAACCCCTGTTTACTCATCAGGACAGGTCCAGCTTATTTTACAACTGGAGGTTCATCTGGTTTTCAGGTACTTACTCATGCTCACCCCAACAGCATCTCGTGCCCTTCTTGCAAATCTCAAAGCTCCTGCTACAATCATTGAATGACCAACACGAATGGTCTGTAAAAGTTTACAGTAAAACACAATTGCTCCATAAAGCTCAGACATTGAAGCCTTAACTATCACTCACAGGAAACATGTTTGTGCCATCCGTGCCCAGGCAGGACTAAGCAAGCCGGAATTTTCAGAATGTCCCTTTACAGGTGAGGCAGTGATGAAGAGATGTACTTTGGGTGCGCAGTATAGTTGAAAAACAGTCCATAAGGGGTGAATATACCTGGGGCTGGGAGCACAGTCTGTTGAGAGGTTACAATGAAAATGTGTATCTGGAACAGCTGAAGCAAATGAAGCTTCTTCATCCACTGGGCTCATTCATTCTCTCACACAATGCCTTTGGTCACAATCCACTTCTGACAGAGAGCAAGCCTACGCACCCAACCCACCGGAAAGTGCCTAAGAACAGGCAAAGACACAAGTTCACTGCAGAAGTGGTTACCAGTGGAGTAGGTCTCTGTCCTAATGAGTTAATCGCAATGGGAATCTGGTAGAATCAACAATAGCTGGGCGATACACTTTGTCAGATTACCATCCATATGTTAAGATGAAAAACTCACCTCAATGAGTCTTGCAGTGCAATAACTTCCATTCTACAAGCCCAGAACCGTCAGGATTTGCCATGAAAGTTAACAGCATTACTTTGACACATATAGAGAGGACAAGCTGGAGTTTTAAAATATTCTCTTCAAGAACAGTATTGTGAGCTAACAAGAGGTAACCTGATTGCTCTGACTGCAGCCTTAGTGGAATGGAATCTTCCTGTAGTTTACTGAATGCCTGGCCATCTAACGACTGGATAGACATCAGCAAGAATCTTCCAACACAGTGAGCACAAAAGCCTTTACTATGTGAGACAGGTCGCTATTTTCCTTGATTCTCCCTGTTGAGAGACCAAACAACTTGAAGCCAACTGTTGTACCCAACAGCTGCCACTGATTCCTCTTCAAAAACATTTATCATTGTTAAAATGCGCATCGTAAGTAGGAAGATGTCACACATTAAGAGACACATTGGATGCAAAGCCTGGCCGATAGACTGAGAAAAGCAGGGGTTTCACTAGAAATAAAGAGAATACTCAAAAAGAGTGCCTTTGAGAAAAATCGCTCAACTGCAGTTGCAGGAAACCAAGCGGGGAAATTGAAGATGGTGGAAAGGTAGCTGATGTTCGAGTGATCGACGATGGGAGGGTGCAGAAAGAGTATGGGGCGAGGACAGCTCAGGGGTTAGAGAGTTGGGGGAGTGTGCAGGGATATAAAGCAGGTGAAGGTGACACAGAAAGGCAAGGGGCTCCCATGAGATTTGCAAACAAGGACGAGGACCTTGAAATTAGAAACCCAGGGACGAGGGAGCAGTGTGGCCTGGAAGGGGTTGGAGTCATGGGATTGCAGTGTGGGCAGTATGGGGAAATGGGGAATGAGAAGGTATCGGGGCTTCATGATCGTGGTAAGAAAAATGAAGATCATGAGGGGAAAGATAGAGAAACTAAAACTGCAAACAATAAAGAAGCATGAAAGCATGGTTGGGTACAGTACTGGAACTGAATGCAGGATTTTATTGTCTATGTCACAGTGCAGCCTATACAAACAAGACTTGATACAGTTCAAGATAAGAGACTCACACACTTTTCAATGTACCAAAATCTTACATATTCATCTTGGTTTTAACCAGATGAATAAAAATTGTACCTTTTCACTCTTGAGGGGTTGATGGGCCATGTTGTCAGAACAGGAGGTAGGTTCGACTGATATACCATTTTGTTGACAGTCGAGCTGGACCAACTCTCGACAGTGAGTGTGACAAGTGTATTTGCAGCCTGGATAAAACAAAAGAGAATAGCTTATATCAGTCTGCTGCAAGGCTTCACTCAGCAACGAATGGTAATCGTTTGGTGCATAACCTGACTGGGTAATATCTAACCTGGCCTGCAATGCTGGATTTTAAACCCTCAGTTATAATATTGTAAGGCAAAAAGCGTTTGGGGTCACCATCATTAGGATCAGGTTTTTAAGGTATGATGGTGACAGACATCCCAGTACCAAGTAACCTAGGTAACTACATGTTTTAGCATTAACCTCCAAGTAGATATTCAACCTAACTTCCAAAACCTAGTTGCCTTCCCCAGAGCAGGATCATTCTCCCTAACACCCCGCCTCCCCCCATTTAGAAGCACCATCCTCACAGAATTCCCAGAAGCAGAAGGCTCAGGGCTTTAGAGATGGGTCTAGGCCCAAAATGTCAGCTATTGTCCTCCTAAGATACTGCCTGGCCTGCTGTGTTCATCCAGCTCTACACTTTGTTTTCTCGGGTTCACGGATTTATACTGGGCTCAAGAATGATTCGAGTGAAGATTTGACTCTCACTAACTTAACGTCTCTAAGAAAGCATCCAACCAACTTTCATCACAGTGACCAAACGATAATATCAAACTGACCTTAAAGTGGGGCATGGACAGGAAAGAATGGGCTTTTATTTAACAACAAATGAATGAAGCTGGAGCTTTTCTCCTCGGAGGCAAAGAGCTTTGAAAGAGGGACTCAGGATCATAGGGGTCCAGAGGGAGTAAATGAGAGAAACCATACCCATTGCTGGAAGGGTCAAGAAGCAGGGACTGTCCATTTAAAATCATTGGCAAAAGAACCAGAGGTGAGGAAGAACCTTTTTACACATCGAGTGGGTTGGCATCTGGAATGCACTGACTCAGAGGGTGATCGTGGAGATTCAATTACAGCTTTCGATTGGAAATGAGAAAATTATCTGAGCAGAAAATTTAAGACTACAGGGAGTGGGTCTTCCTGAGTCACTCTTACAGAGACCCATGGCTGTAAACCATCCAATGATTCTATAATTCTATTTGTTAGTGATACTTAGAGATAAATATTGATCAGGATAACCATGCTGTTTTTCTTTTAACAATGCCAAGCGATCTTTTACTCTCATCTGAGGGAGATAATGAGATCCTTGATTTAATCTTGGAGATAGCGAGAGCTGCAGATGCTGGAATCAGACACAACACAGCGTGGAGCTGGAGGAACACAGCAGGCCAGGCAGCATGAGGAGCTGGAGGGTCAAAGTTTTGGATTTACACCTTTCATCAGGACTGGTGAGGGGGAAAGAAGCTTGGAAATAAATCAAGGACGGTGCTGGGGGTAGATAGGCAGGATATTGATAGGTGAATGCCGGTAGGGAGTGGTGGAGATTGGTCATTGGGACGTGTGGGGTGGATGAGTTGGAGAGAACAGGTTGTGTCGGGTCAAGGAGGCGGGAATGAGAGGGATGCTTGGACATGGGATGAAGCCGGGGTGGGGAGATTTATAGTTGATTATACACTATAAACTAGAAGTTTACAGTGTATAATCAACAACACCTTCTGGTTGCCAACTATTTTAACGCCCCCTCCCATTCCCTGGGTGACATGTCCATCCTGGCCTCGTCTAGTGCCACAATGACACCACATGCAAACTGGAGGAGCAACACCTCATGTTCTGCCTCAGGAGCCTACAGCCCAATGGCCTGAACTTAGAATTCACCAGCTTTTAAATCTCCCCAACCCAGGCCTCATTTCATGTCCAACCCTCCCTCTCGTCCCCGCCTCCTTGACCTGACACAACCTGTCCATCATCTCTCTCATCTATCCACCCCACCCTTCCCAGTGACCATTCCTTCATACCGCCTACCTGCATCCAGCTATCGCCACTCCACCAACCCTCCCCTACCACCACTCCTCCTCCCTCAATTTATTTCCGAGCGCCATTCTCCTCCCCAGTGCTGCTGAAGGGTGTAAACCCAAAACGCTGACTCTCCTGCTCCTCTGATGCTGCCTGACCTTCTGTGCTTCTCCAGCCCCACACTGTGCTGACCCTGATTTAATCAATTATTTGATAAACAGTGGCCCCAGCAATGCAGGGCTGAAACATGGACTGTGTGTTGGAGTGTCTAAGATTGGACACTTGTACCTTTGACCTTCTGGCTGGAGTCTGACCAAATGAAGCCTACGTAGCTAATTGCTGTTACCACCTTAAAACCATAAGACATGGGAACACAAGTAGACCATTCAGTCTGTTCTGTCATTCAGTGAGATCATGGCTGATCCTCACCTTCACCTTCCTATGTTTTCCTCATAACCCTTGACTCCATTACTGATTAAAAATCTATCTACCTCAGCTTTGACTACATTTAGTGATCGAGCATTGACAGCCCTCTGTGGTAAAGAATTCCACAGATTCACTACCCTCTGAGAGAAGAATTTTCTCCTCATCTCTGTCTTAAATGTGTGAGCCCTTAGTCTGAGATTATTCCCTCTGGTCCGAGACTCTCTTGGGGTGGGGGTGGGGGTGGTGGAAACAAACTTTCCACATCTACCTTGTCAAGTTCCCTAATATTCTCGTATGTTGAGGTTGTCTGCCTTGGAAACAGAAAATACGGCGTGGAGTTGCAGGAAAATGTAAATTGTGACCATCCAAATCAATGTAAAATACGTAAAAGGTCTGCTATCAAAGTACCTCGCTAAGGTCTGGAGTCGACAATTCTCTGGCAGACACAAAGAGAAAAACTACACCACCTGGACTCCTATCTCTGCCCAGTCCACCACAACACTTCCAGGGACCACTGCATCCAGCTGTTAATACCAAACTTGGCCAGACTCAGGAGCAGGCTCACCAGGAGGTCCTCCAATCTGCCCACACAACCTCCTCCGTGCACACCAGGTGCCCAAAGATTAGGAGATTGGGCCTGAAATGCAACCAAAAACACAGCAATGAAATAATCAAACAGGAGGTGCAAGCAGCCGCCACCAATATGTACATGATCCAGGGGTTCCACAGGTCACTTAACATGTCCAACTGCGTGGGGCACTGCCTTCCCCAGTAATGGGAAGAAGACAAACTCCTAACTCCCAATGGATGATTCATGACCCTTGGCCAAACAGTCCTGTCATCTGCATTGCCGTAAGTCTTTTGCGGCAGATGAATGGAGTAGTTTGACCACAATGTGTCTTAAATGCCCCAAGGATATCCTTCCCTGGCTGCAGTCGTGCAAAGCAATGTCCGAGAAGTTAGCCTTCATTCCCAAGAGTCTCCGAGGCTTGGATTTTCACGTACCTAATAGGCCAGCAAAGTAAAGAAAACATGGTACTGCTTCCCCCATTTCCAATCCTGCCAACTTCAGAGATGTTAGACCTCTGGATGCTTATTTCCTACCATCATTAAATCACTGTGTTACTCATCAACATAACAATGACCAAACATTACCCACAAGGGGTAGAGGAAGAATAACAAATGTTAAGGTGGGGAGAAAGGAAGCAAGCTCAATTAAAACAAGGTCAAAGAGAGAAATGATGCAGTCCCATCCCCGCAATGCCCTGCTCTCTCTAAAGGCATCAAAGATGTTGGCGCTCTCTCTCCAAGGAAACCCAGGAATGAATGTTGCCTTGGCAGAGGGGCAGGCAGTCGGGAACAATGACATCCTCCAGGACCACTGCATCCAGCTGTTAATAGCAAACTTGGCCAGGCCCAAGACCAGACTCACCAGGAGGTCCTACAGTCTGCCCTCACCCCTCCTCCGTGCACACCAGGTGCCCAAAGATTAGGAGCCTGGGCCTGAAATGCAACCAAAAACTCAGCAATGAAATAATCAAACAGGAGGTGCAAGTGGCCGCCACCAATAAATTCATGGTCCAGGGATTCCACAAACATTTTGGCTTGGGGTCCACAATCTAGGATGACAGGGAGCTGCTCCATGCAAAACCCACTATTGCCAGACCCCAACTCTCACTCGAGCGGGCAAGTACAGACACCTGCACCCGGAATTAGACATTCACAGAGTTCACCACCAGCTCGCTCTCTAACATCAGAGATTTTCATGAGGTTGGGTGACCACTGGGTTCAGTGTATTGCTGAATAGCTACAGCCCATCAAATGCAGGGTCATCGGCAGTGAAACAATTTGACAGCATGGAGACAAGTGAATATTTTGAAGAGAACCTGTGCCACAGCAATGACATTGTAAGAACATGAATGTTCCCCTCTCCTTTCCCCAGGTCCAGGTTTCTATCTGCACCTGACAACTTGAGAAAATGAGTTGCTCTTATTTTTGAACACCATGCCGCAAAGCAATGATATTTAGTGATTTTCTTTGGTTAGTTAAAAGAACTGCCTTAGTATAGGCGCTCAGAGGTTCACTATATTAATTTCAGGGATGAAAGGCTTGATGTATGAGGAGAGGCTGAGTAGTTTAGGCCTCACCAGAGGTTAGAAGAACGGGAGGAGATCTAACTGAGGTATATAAGATGCCGTATGAGATGCTCAAGGGGATTGATAAAGCAGAGGTAGAGAGGATCTAGAATGAGAGGTCGTAATTTGAGGACGATGGGCAGCAGATTTAAAACTGGCCTTTATATCACTCCAGACCCACAGCAATGCAGTTGAATCTTAAATGTCTCTGGGAAATAAGGGATGGGCCATGCCATGACATGCCATGAATAACTAAAATAAAATGTTGCACCTTTCCTCATTGGAGTTTAGATGAATGAGAGGTGATCGTATTGAAACATATAAGATCCTAAAGAGGATATCATCTCATCCCTCCAGTTGGGGAGGCTGGGAATTGAGCCACAGTTGAATAAAGAAGTGTCCTTTTTAAGATGGAGAGAAGGAGAAATTTTTTCAGACAGGTTTGAGTTTGTGGAATTCCTGGCCCCAGGAAGCAGTGGAATGAATTTATTGAAGGCCAAATTAGATTGACTTTTCACAGGTAAGGGAGTCTAGAGGTTATGGGGTGCAGGCATGGAAGTGGGGTTGAGCCCACCACCACATGGTCTTATTCGTTGGTGAAGCAGGCTTGTAAGGCCAAAAGGCCTGACTTTGCTTTTAGGTCCTATGTAAGGCCCTTAGCTTGTGTCGCTTCAATAAAAATAACAAACAGAAAGGAAGTTATGCTTGGTCCACGCTTTCCTCACACTCCCCGTTCTTGACCACTGATTGTGTTCCAACATTCAACAAGGCAATTCTCAATAAGTTCAAATCCAACTTCTGCTGAGAAGCAGCAAATGCAAAACCAGTCCCAGGGAGATCCAAGAAAATCTGGATCAAAGTGTCACCACATTCTCTGTACTCAGGGGTCTCGTTGCTTCGGGGTAGTGACCCTACATCTGGGAAGAAGATCTGGGCTCGAGATCCACGTGTTATGAAAGTGTGACTGAATAGGATGATAAAAAATATTTTTGTTTTACAGTCTGCACTCAATCCTTGCAGTAAAACGTCAACTCGTGATGATCTAACCAAGGAATGGCAGATGGTGTTCAACTAAGGTAAATGTGAGGTGTTGCATTTTGGTAATACAAACCAAGGCAGGACTTATACACTTAACAGCAGGGCCCTGGAGAGTGTTGCTGAGCAAAGAGACTGAAGGGTGCAAGTACATAGTAGCTTGAAAGTAGAGTTGCAGATGGACAGGGTGGTAAAGAAGGAGTTTGGTATGCTTGTCTTCATTGGTCAGTGCATTGAGTACAGGAGTTGGGAGGTCATGTTGCGAGTGTGCTAGACATCGGTGAGGCCACTTTCGGAATATTGCATTCAATTCTGGTCTCCCTGCTACAGGAAACATGTTGTTAAACTTGAAAGGACTTATGAGGATGTTGGCAGGGTTGGAGGGTTTGAGCTGTAGGGAGACACTTTTTTCCTTGGAACATCAGTGGCTGAGGGGTGATCTTGTAGAAGTTAATAAAATCATGAGGGGCATAGATAAGCTGCATAGCTGAGGTCTTTTCCCAGGATAGGGAAGTCCAAAACTAGAGGGTGTGGGTTTAAAGTGAGAGGGGAAAGACTTAAAAAGGATCTGATAGGTAACTTTTTCCACATAGAGGGTGGTGCATTTATAGAATGAGCTGCCAGAGGAATCGGTCATTGAGGGTACAAATATACCATTTAAAAGACAGTTGGACAGGTACTTGAATAGGAAAGGTTTAGAGGGATATAGGCCAAATACAGGCAAATGGGACCAGTTTAGTTTGGGAAGCCAGGTTAGCATGGACAAGTTAGGCCAAAGGGTCTGTTTCTATGCTGTATGACTCTATGACGCTAACCCAGGCAAAGACACGAGCAACAAAACCAGCGTGGCACTTTTGCAACAGTAAGTGCCATTTTAAGACCAATAGTGTTGGGTTTGGCACAATTTCCAGCAGCAAAAGGGCTACCTGAAAGGGACTGTTACAGTGAGAAAATAGATCATGGAAGTATGTGGTTCACACAGTCAAATATGTAATTTTGAAGTGGAGTCGCTTCTGTACCAGGAGGAAATGCGGCAGCCAATGTGTGCACAGCAAGCTCCCACAAACATCAAGGAGATTGATGACCAGATAATCTGTTTCATTGACATTGGCTCGAGGGATAAATATTTCCCACAGCATTCACACTCCCCTTCTCTTCCGCAAACAGGGCCAAAGGCCCTTTGAAAATACTGGTGAAAACAAGTGGGGCCTAGGTATCTCTGACAATGCAGCACACTGTCAGTACTGCACTCGGTTACCAAACTAAACGATATCCTGCAGCCCCTACTGCGGGGGTTTATACCCAAGATATACTGACCTGGTGATCTGACAGTAGCCGATCAAACTGACAAGCTCAAATCAGTAAGGTAAGAAACACAAAACATTCCAATACTGCCATACAACTGGGAAGCAGAATGACAGACTCAGTCCAAGTGTAGTATCGCATCTTAAAAGGAAAAAGATCTGTACTTTCTAATTGATATTACACGGTCCCTACGAGACTAAAAACACACACAAGTATAATTAAATGTCTGTGCACGGGTTACAACAGCTTTGTTTTGACACAACTGGAAAACGTGCTGGGTGGAGCACGAAAGGCCCACAAACAGGGCATTGAATCATTGGTGACTGAAACAGGGCTAAGCGTGCCATAGTGCTCTGAACAAAAGTACTGCAATCACACTTGTTGATCCTGCCATCGGTTAGGTGCAGTGAGTAATTTGCCAGGCCAGCAGTTTTATAGCCACACGTTTGCTCTTTCTAGGGTTAACAGCAGAGCATCAGAAAGCAATGCGCATCAGCAGAAGTTCAGTATCAAGGGAAATCCACAATCACCAGACCACAACACAGTTAAAGTTTCAGGTATAAATGATGTAACAAAAGGCTTTAAAATGTTGTTCTTATCAGATACTATATTAGAAGAGAAAAGGCACTCATCCATACCTGAAGGTTTTCTTCTTGTTACCTGGAACTTGATTTTACCCGACAGTTTGCATATAGCTACTCCCATCACGATACTCCAGGACAACCGCTACTCCCCAGTGAAGCAAGTCACTCTAACGTCGCTGGCTCTGCATCAGAGCGAACTTGTCACAGGGCAGCGTGCACCTATGACTGATCACTGGCCAAACCCCATCTCCTTACTATCCAACCTCTGTGTGAGCTTCATTTGCCTGCCTGTCGGCAACAGTGAACAGCTGTCGGTTAATGGGTTCGGGCTTCTAAATCTGTTAGTGTAGCATTTGAATTTCAAATGGGATGCTGTTTTAAATGTTCAAAAATAGCCCTGCTGAGGGAATCTCATTACTACACACTGGAGGTGAGATGCGAATCAAAGGACACAATGTGTATCAAAGCCAACACAGCTGCACACTTGCTTCAGAAACAGTCAATCATCCAATGTCCTATTAGTCTGCTGATTAGATGCACGCAGTGCTTTCGAGAGGGTGGCTTTTCTGGAGAAGCCAACCATTTAATTATTCAGAGCTTCTGAATGTCTGAAGGTCTCTGTGTCCTTGTCTCTAAGTGTCTAACCCCTTCCACATTCTTTGCAGTCTCCTTCAACCCTGGAGCAGCTCCCCAAGTTCTTGATCCCAAGTTCCATGCATTCCCTGCATCCACCCAACTCCTACATTTGGTGGTCCAGCCTGCAGATACCCACTGTAATCCTCTCACTAAACTCCCAACCAACACAGAAGTGATGTCAGAGATAGTAAGAACTGCCGATGCTGGAGTCTGAGATAACAAGGTGTGGAGCTGGAGGAACACAGCAGGATCAGAGGAGCAGGAAAGCTGACATTTCCAGTCTGGACCCTTCTTCAGAAAAAAAGGGAGGTGATGTTAAATGTTTGTAGAGCCTATGGCTGCACTATATTTGCAGCTGTATGAACAGATCTGATGGGAACCATGTCGTACAAGCTATAAAGAGATACCAGAGAAGGTGCCAAAGATATGAGCAAGGATGATAGGAATATAGAAATGAAGAAAATAGTTGCTGGAATAGGTCACACGGCCCTTTGAGCCTGCTCCCCCATTCAGCAATTTCTCCTCATCTCAGTCCTAAATGATTTACTCTGTATGCTTAGACTGTCAGCCCTGATACCTGAAATGAGAATTTACAGCTATAAAGAAAAGTAGAGCGAGCAAGAGCTGTTTACTCTAGAAAAGAGAAGGCCAAGGGGTGACCTGATAAAAGTGTTTATGATTATAGTTTGATGCATAGCTAGAATCATGGAGTCATAGAGCTGTACAGCATGGAAACAAACTCTTCAGTCCATCGCGTCCATGTCGACCACATAACCTAAATTAATCTAGTCCCATCTGCCAGCATTTGGCTCCAATCCCTCTAAACCTTTCCTATGCATATACCCATCCTCTACCTTACAGATATTATAATTGTACCAGCCTTCACCACTTCCTCTGGCAGCTCCATACACATACCACCCTATGCATAAAAATGTTGCCCCTTGGATCCCCTTTGAATTTTTCCCCTCTCACCTTAAAACCTACACCCTCTAGTTTTAGACTTCCCTATCCTGGGAAAAGACCTGGTCTATTCACCCTATCTATGCCCCTCATGATTTTACAAACTTCTACAAGGTCACCCCTCAGCCCCTGACACTCTAGGAGAATGGCCCCAGCCTATTCAGCCTCTCCCTATAGCTCAAAGCCTCCAACCCTGGCAACATCCCTGTAAATCGTTTCTGAATACTTTCAAGTTTCAGGACATCTTTCCTGTAGCAGCGAGACCAGAATTGCATGTGGTGTCCCAAATGTGGTCTAACCAATGTCCAGTACAGCCACAAGATGACATCCCAACTCCTAAACTCAATGCACTGACCAACAAAGACTGAGGTCTTTAAAATTACAGAGGGCTCAACAGAGTAAGCACTAAGATTGTGACAAAGGTTGGCTTCATGAGGGAGACCAAAACTGAGGGCTTTGAATTTAAGACAGTCATCAGTAAATCCAATGAGAATACAGGAGAAATTTCTCTACCCAGAGAGAGAGTGAGGTTAGAATATGGAACTCAGGAAGTAGCTGAACTGATTGTTGTGGATGTATCTAAAGAGAGGTGAGGTATCCGGTTGAAGGAGAGAGGAGCAGGAGGCCATTTTGATAGTGTTTGGTGAGAATGGAAGGAAGAGGTTACCACTTGACGAGGTGCAGAAGGCCTGTGATTGGCTGCAGAGTTGGATGATGAGTTTACCAAATTCAGGATAAAGGAGCGAGAGAAAAAGGGGAACATCGACAGAGAGGAGAGATGAAAGCAAGAAAAGTGGATTGGGAAATGGAGAAGGTGGGTGGGGGGGCAAAGGAACTGGGAAGAAATACAGTAAGATTTATGGAACAGCAGGAGGCTATTCAGGCCATCAGATACATTCCAGTTGAAAAACAGCAATATAGCCTAATTCTGGCTTCCAGCCTGTCCCTCTTGTAGGAAACACAGCTGCTAGTATTTTTTCTTTACATTGGTCTCTGAGTGTCTCTGCCTCTACCACTCTTTCGGGCACTGAGTTCCACAACTGTCCGAGTGAAAACATTTCTCCTCAATCTTCCTTTCCAACGCTCCACTATGACTCAGGGTCAACTTGTGCTTGATAACATTCCTGGGAAATGCCTTGGTTTGCTTTAGTGTATTAATAAAACTATACAAATGCTTGTTGTTGCTGTTTGAGAGGGAGAGGGGAGTGGAAAAGGAAGGAGACAGGACAAGTGAGGAAAGGCATAGAGAACCTTATTTCCATGGCTACATTTTCCTGAATTGATTGCCTGCCAAAGCCAGAAAGGTGTCCTCGACATAGAGTCATGGTAAATGGCCCTTTGGCCCATTGAGTCTGTGCCAGTGGAAAACATCACATAAATATCCAGCACTGGGCCCACAGCCATCATGATGCCTGTTCAAGCGATCTTCCCACTCTTCCCCTCTGCCAGAGGCTCGTGTCTGAAGAGTTGACGGGTTGATCTGGAAGCAGTTAGGCTACATTATGAACACACCTCCCTTAGCCATCAAATCTGAGAGTGGGACTTGAACCCACAACTCCTAGCTCTGAGCCAGCGGCACTACCCAATGCACCACTCAAAGGGAAACTGCCAAACAGCTCTGTTTAAAGAAGTAGGTATCTCACGCTCATCGTATCCCACGGTCTTGTGAGATAATCAGTCACAGATCATAGAAATATTAGTGTGGAACAATGGTTTACAGATCAGTAATTTAATCAGGAAACAAACTGCCCCAGGATTTGTGTTTACAGTTCATGAGTTTCACTGAATTGGATTCGTTATGAGCCTGTTTCCTGCAAGCAGGACTCTTTTCTGTAAGTGACTCTCTCAATGTTATGGTCTGCCATAAAGCGATTATCTCCATTCATTCACCAGCAATTTTAACCATTAATGAAGGCCGCTCTCTGATAAGGCAGCACCTTGCTGTTAATGCTTAGTACAAGAAGCTCCCTCACTCCTAAAATCTCCTTCGGTTTAGGATTGTATAATGTTACTGGCACAGATTGAGGTCGTTCAGCCCCATTATGTCTGTGCCAGCTCTCTGCCAAATTTATTTCCCTCTGCAGATGATTCACTTTTAAAAGCTATGATTGAACCTGCCTCCAATGCACACTCGGACAGGGCATTACAGATCCCGCATTTAAAAAAACATGTTTTTCGGTATTGTGTTACTTTCGGTTCCCTTCTCATTCACATTAAGTTGGTGCCACTGAGTTTGAATGGTAAAAAGTCCTAGACAGTGCAGAAAGAGGCCATTCGGCCAATCAAGTTTCATCTTTTATTCATTCACAGGATGTGGGCATTGCTGGGCGGCCAGCATTTATTGCCCATCCCTAACGGCAGTTGAGAGTCAACATTTGTTATGGGTCTGGAGTCATATGTAGGCCAGACCAGGTAAAGGCGGCAGCTTCCTTCCCTAAAGGACATTAGTGAACCAGATGGGTTTTTCCCCTAACATTGGATTCACAGTCATCACTAGGCTCTTAATTTCAGATATTAATTGAATTCAAATCCCACCATCTGCCGTAGCGGGATTTGAACCCGGGTCCCCAGACTGTCATCTGGGTCTCTGGATTAACAGTCCAGCAATAACATCACTAAGCCATCGCCTCCCGCTATTTGCACCAGCCCTCTGGACAGCATCCAGGCCCAGTCCCTCAATCTCTTCTGCAAATGGGAAAAGTTTCTCCCTGGCAGCCCTGTAGAGATCCCTCATGGTTTAAAACAAGATTAGAGACACATTGTCAAGGCATTGCTGAGTTGACCCAACAGCAGTAGTGGTGGTTAACAAAGAAGAGGAGAAGTATCAATGTCACTAGGTGTCTGTGGTGATAGTCCATTATTATCCCAATTTAAATAAAAAGCTAACTAGAAAATAGGAAATGGGAGGCTGAAGCAGGCCAATTTCTGCAACAGACTTTGCAAACACTGTTCTATACACTGGGTTAGAACACAGTGATGATAACAGATATTGCCCATGCTCACAGAGATACATCAATCAAAATTAGATCAAGTTCAATTTGCTTAAAGGTCTTTCAAAGCATTAGCTCTGGATTATTATTTCATTATTTAGAGATATTCTTTATTTATTGCACATTATGAGGTTCCCAAGGAAACATAATCCATGCGAAAAAAAACTGAAAAGAAGTTTATGCATTTAAACATTGCAACTAAATATTTAATATTTTTGCGTCATCGTTAAGACCATCTTTTTCCTCATCTGCATTGCAGGCTCCAAGGGCCGAATGGCCTCCTCCTGCTCCTATCTTCTATGTTTCTATGTCTGTAATATTACTCAATGTCAGTCCTGTCTCAGCTCATCTGCTTCATGTCTATGTTACCTCTAGAACTAAATATGAAGACATGTTTCCCTCTGGTCTCCCACAAAGGCAATAAAAATGCGATGGGCTGAAGGGCTTGCTCTGTCCTATATGGCTCTTGGGTTCTGTGAATCTACTCGCCCTAGGATTGTCTGAAAGTCTGCTGCCTTGGCAGTTACCTTGCACAGAGTCACATTTCCCCTCACGCCTGTCTTCACTGGTTTACAGTGACACCCAATCAAGCAAGATTTTAGAAGTGTTTATTTGTTTTCAAATCCTTTGCCCTTCCCTATTCTGTAAGGTGCTCCAGCCCCATCATCCTCTGAGATATCTTTCTCCAACTCTGGCCCCTGACATTAATCATTCCATCTCTGGTAGCCATGAATCTCTGGAATCCCGTCTTTACTTTCCTCCTTGAAAATAGATACTCTTTAAAACATACTATGCTTAGATCAAGATTTTGATCATCTGACCTAACACTGGCTTAACACCATTTTTTTGTTTGATAGTACTCCTGAGAGGTACCCTGATTATGTTTAAGGTGCTATATAAAGTTAGGTTGCTGTCGTTTGAGTTGCTGTCATGTGATCTTTTCTCTGCAGCTCCTCTGTAAAGTGGGAGAAACATGTAGTTTTGCACATAGGACATAATCCATCTTAAACCCCCGCACTTCAAACAAACTGGGAGTTTTCAACTATGTTTACAAGGATGCTGCCTGGACTGGAGGGCAGGTCTTATGAGGAAGGGTTGAGGGAGCTAGGGCCTTTTCATTGGAGCGAAGAAGGATGAGAGATGACTTGATAGAGGTCTACAAGATGATGAGAGGCATAGATAGAGCAGATTGTCGGAGACTTTTTCCCAGGGCGGAAATTACTATCATGAGGGGGCATAATTTTGAGGTGATTGGAGGAAGGTATAGGGGAGATGTCAGAGGTAGGTTCTTCACACAGTGAGTGCTGGGCATGTGGAATGCGCTGCTGGCAGTGGTAGTGGAGTCAGATACTTTAGAGAATTTTAAGCGACACTTGGATAGGCACATGGAGGATAGTAAAATGTAGGGTATGCAGGGTAGATTGATCTTAGTAGGATAATAGGTTGGCACAACACTGTGGGCCAAAAGGCCTGTACTGTGCTGTTCTGTTCTATGTTTTAACACGGCATCTAGGTTTCCTTTCAGTATGGTGGGATTTTAAACAAAAGAAATGGTTTGCACCCTAAGATCTATAGAAGTCCCACTAAAAGACTGTAACAGGATGAGATTCTACACCTTCTCCTGTTTGGACCAAGTTACCTACAGCTGTTCCCAGTAATGCTCTATGCCAGAATGGACAATGTGATCAAAATCACGACAAACCCACAGTGACAGCCAGGACACAAATTACTTCCTTATTTCATTATCTGGTGCACTGCAGCTCATCTCATCTTAAATGAGGAAATCAACATGATATTTCAGTGAACCTGCTGTGTCATTGATTCACAGCGAAGGATGAGATCTGGCGAAGGAGTCAGTGCTCCGAAGCAAGCTCAGTGTGGTCCAGTGTGTTTTTATAGCCATTGTTGCTGTAGAGTGCTCGTCAATATTTGGTGGACTTGGGACGATGGCCGAAACATATTGACATAAAAAGCTAAATGTCCTGTCAATCCAAAGACATGTGGCTCTCTCTACCCTCTCGGTTGGAGATAATAGGTCCTGTTATGCTGTTTGAAAGAAGTATAGGGGGCTTCTACAGCATTTTTGCAATACTTATATCTCAACCAACCTCATTAAGATAGATGAGAAAGTAAGAATTGCCGATGCTGGAGTCAGAAATGACAGTGTGGAGCTGGAGGAACACAGCAGGCCAGGCAGCATCAAAGGAGCACGAAAGCTGATATTTCAGGTCGATGCTCCTGTTTCTTTCCTGAAGAAGGGTCCCGACCCAAAATGTCAGCTTTCCTGCTCCTCTGATGCTGCCTGGTCTCCTGCATTCATCCAGCACCACACTGTGTTATCATTAAATAGATGAGATGGTCTTTAACACATTGCTATGTGTATGAGCTTTCTGCATGAAAATTGACCATCACAACTACAATGGTGACTACACATCAAAAGGTACTTCATTAGCTGTTTAAAATCTGGACAACATTCAGAATTGGGCTGATGATGGACCAGTAATATTCAGGTCACCCAAGTGTTAGGCATTGACCACCTCCAACAACCAAAAAACTAACAATTCTCTTCACATTCAGCCACATTATCCCTACTGAGCACATCTCGTCAACATCCTGGGGATTATTGTCGACCAGAAACTGAACTCGGCCAGCTTCATAAATAACATGGCTACAGGGGACATTCAGAAACTGGGAATTCTGTAGCGAGTAACTCAGCCCCTGAGTCATCAAAGCCTGTCCACCTATCAAACAAAGTCACATTTCCAACTTGCCAGCTGAGTATCAGCTGTAGATCAATACCTCCAATTTGAAAGGGAAACAAAACTTATCCAGGGCCCAAGTCAGGAGTGTCATCGAATATTCCGTACTCACCTCAAACATTCATTTCAGAAAAGATTAAATGTAGGTCGACATCAAGATGGAGGTTTCTTTTCTCTAGGAGGGGGGATTTCAAGACTAGGGGCACATTTTTAAAGTGAGATTAAGGTGAGAGAGATTTTAAAAAGTCACAAGGGGCAAATATTTTACACAGAGGGTAATCTGCATGTGGGGTGACCTTCCTGAGGAAGTGGTGGATGTGGGCACGATTACAAGTACATGAATAGAAAAGATCTGGAGGGATATAGGCCAGGACAGGGCAGGTAGGACTAATTTAGTTTGGGATTATGTTCAGCATGGACTAATTGAACTAAAAGTTCTGTTTCCAAGCTGTATGATTCTATGACTCTATGAAGCTAGATTTATAAACTTGCTTCTCTTGCCTTAAATGGTCAATCTGGTGATTTTTAATTGGATTCTATTTGATAAATGTGAAGCAAAACCTGAAAAGCAACAATTTAGAAAGCCTGAGGCCTAAGGCCTAACCATCAGAACTAAACTTAGAATTTAGCTGTTGGCACTGTGAAGTCATAATTTTCAAATGCTACAAGGCCAAAGAGGAATGTTCGTAACGTGTGTTTTGTGTTGTTCAGTTTTGTTTCTCTTTCAAATTGTAGGTACTGTTTTACAGCTGATACTCAAGTCACAAGTTGGAGATGTGACTTTGTTTTACACTGAGTTCATAGCCATTCCTTGATTAGACTAAATTTAACTCTGAAAAACGTAGGACGTGAACAAAGTACAAGCAACAACATTACTTACAGTCTTACAAGCACACAATTATTTATTTTTGTAGCGAGCAGTGAGAAATTTACCAGTTTTCCTTGTCACAGCATATGATCAAACCTGAACTCCACCAACTTTCAGCCTTGACCAAGACTACAACAGCATTAATTATGCAGACAGGTGGCAAATGCCTGGCTCACCTTCTCTTGAGTTTAGACGAGTGAGAAGTGATCTTCTCAAGGTGTTTAAATTGACAAAGGGAGTCTTAGAAAAGAACAGAATGACCACAGCTCAAAAGGAAGTCATAACTTCAAGTACTTGACCTCTCATGGCAGCTATCCAGACCCTGAACTCGGCAACTGCCTCCTCACACCTCTCTGTCTCTCTACCTCCCTCTTCTCCTTGAAGACGCTCTTGAAAGCCTACACCTTTTCCACATTTGTGGTCATGTGGCCTAATATCTCCTTCTGTGGCTCCCCACCATACTTTGTTTGATGATACTCCTGCAAAACACCTTGGAATGTTTCTCCATGTGGTCGCAAGTTGCTGTGGTAACTGGGGTTCCTTAAACGTGAAAAATGGGAAGAGAATATAACTTGTCCTGAAAAGCCTGCTGCCAATGGGGGGTTGTGACTGTTGGAAGTGTGTTGTGTACGTAGGTCTCTGCAGATGCAACCCTGGGCCTGAGAACTGAGATGGGAATGTCACTGAGTCAGAACTCCCCATGAGCTAGGCTTTTCGAAGACATGTGATAAAACAAGGCCCAACTCACATCGGCTGTGCTTTATTTTCTTGGACGTTATCCAGATGCTTCTGTGGAGGATTAAGTAATTTGAAATGAGAAAAAGAGGCTAAATAAGTAATCAGTTCATGACAGGCGTCCATTAGTGCTCAAATTATATAATAAACAGTTGCTAGGTCACCACTGAAAGGTTCAAGTAAAGCTTTTATCAATCTTAAAGCTTTCAAAGTTGCGGTTATGATCACTCGGGAATTAGTTGCATTTTGCTCTTCCAGGAAAGATTATTTCTGGATGAGTCTTATTCTGGAGTTCAGTCCCTGTGCATCGCTTTGATCGTCGCTCATCAACTTTCAGCTTCACAAAGCTCCAGGTCACTTTGCTGTCTGAACTAATCCTCAGGACTCAGTCTTGTAATCTCAACAAAGGGAAGAAATCACTGATGTGGTAACTCTCTGCCAAATGTGCATACATTGGAGACAGCTTGTGTAAGATTACCTTTGGGTAGCAACTTGGCAGTTGTAGGTTCAAGAACTAGTCTGGAGATTGTATTGGAAAGGGCCAATTGCTCAAATTGGCTGTCTCAGGAGTTAGTATCAGTGGGGTACATAAATTGGAATCCACGGCCTAATGAACACTAATTACATTTACACTAATGGCCAGTGCACCAAACTGTGAAATTACTCCTTAAAAGGTATTAGAAAGCATTCAGGAGGAAGATAATATGTTTCCAGGGAAGGATTGTTGAGCCATTTGACACTGGTTCAATAGGACATTTCCTGAAATCAGGGTAGCATATAATTGGTGTGCTCTCCACAGTGCAGTAAAAATGTTGCTCACATTCTAGAATGCAGGAAACTGGTTATCGAGATCCTTCAATTTCACTCTACAAACTCTGTGACTCTTGTAAGCAATCCCTCCGTCATATGCTGCTCAAAATAGCGGCACGGATCCCAACTTCTCTTCAACCTTTTGAAATTAGTGGTTTTTTAGAGTAGATTAAGAGAACCTTTATTTTACTTAGGACCAAGCGTCCTTTGCGTTTATCCAAGTATTCTGCTCACAGAACACTATTGGTAGCAGCTACACATTAATATTGCACCAACAGTCAGTTCAAAGTCACTCTCAAAGCCTTCTATGTTTTCTGATGTCTCATTCTGTTTATTCCTTCAACAACATACAGCTATTCACATGTTTCAGTGTTCCTCATCAATCCCAGTCCATCCAATTCTTCACTCCTGCCAGTTAGGGGGAAAAAGAAAGGCTTGTGCTTATAAACAGCAACTTTTACAACATAGGAGACATCACATAGGAACACTGGAACAGAAATAGTTCATTCAGCCCTTGACTCTATTCTGCCATTTAGTGAGATCTGCCTAACTGCATATACCTGCCTTTGGCCCTTATCCCTTAATACATTTGTTAAACAAAATCTTATCGATCTCAGATTTAAGATTAACAACGGATCCAGATCAACTGCCATTCGTGGAATAGAGTCCAAACATTTACCACCTGTGTGTGTAGAAGTGCTCCCTAACATCTCTCCAGAACGGCCTAGCGCTAATTCTGAGGCCATGTCCCCGAGTTTAGAATCCCCAATCAGTGGAGCTGGTTCATCTTTACCTACACCATCTTTTCGTGTTAACATCTTGAAGCCTTTGAGCAAATCACCCAACTTTTTCTAAATTTTAGAGAAAACTAGCCTAATCTGAAAGGAATTTGCAGCCAATGAGATATTTCTGAGGTGCAGTCACTGCTGCTGGAAATGTGGATTCAGCAATATCGTAACAACTTGGCTTTAATAATTATTTATTCTTTCGCAGGATGCGGGTGGTAAAGGCTAGCTGAACTGCCCTTCAGAAAGTAGCACAGAGCCAGCTTCTCAAACTGCTGCGGTTTGTTTTGACATTTTTGAGTGACTTTGTACAACTGAGTGGCTTGCAGGGCCATTTGAGAGTAAGCCACATTCACTTCGGTCCGGAGTCACTTGTAGGCCAGACCAAATAAGGATAGTGATCTTCTCCCGCCCACCACCCCCCCCCCCCCACTCAATGATGGATACATAGTCATCGTGAATGCAAACAGCTTTCAATTCCAGATTTGTGACTTGATTCATTTTAAATTCTACCAACAGAAAACAAAAATATTTGAAGGGACATGTGCTCACACCAAGTTGATATGACAGCTATTAGGAGTGGGTAAAGTTTGGAAGATGTGCGTGTGCGTGTGCGCGTGTGTGTGTGTGCGTGTGTATGTGTGCGTGTGTGTGTGTGTGTGTGCGCGCGTGCATGATTGCTTTTGTGTGTGTGTCTGTATGCACACATGTTTGAGAGTGTGTGTGTGCGCATGTGTGTGCGTGCGCACTGGGGGGTAGGTGTGGGTGGGTGGTGCGATGAAAGCCCTGTGATTTTATATATGTAAGATATTTCAGAATTTGATTTTGAACTAGCGGCATGTGGGCTCTGGTCTATGTGTATGAAAGACCTCTAATAATTAACTTGTCACCCTTTCTGGAATCATTACTTTTAACCAGGATCTGTCAGAGAGCAGGTCACTGCAGCTTTTCTGCAAGTCAATGTAAATTTGATTGTATTGTGAGGAATTTATTATCAGAGAGAGCAAACATTAAACAGCATTAGCTTGCTTTTGGTTTAAAAGAATGAGAATTGATTTTTGCTTCTGAAAATCCATAGATTAGAAAGCTCTTGTTTTGCAATTCATGAAAGACTTTTCTGAAATCAAACTAGCTTTTCCTGGAAAAAGGAGTTAATTAAGAATAGTAAGGGAATAGGTTGCCGCAGTATACAGATTTTAGTTTGAAAGTTCCAGAACAGATCAGATTGTTCAGAATCTGAAGGCGTTATTTGAAGCTAAGAAAGTTAAAGCTTAGTTGTGCTAATAATCAAGGAAAATGCTATCACAGTCTTAAGACCAGGAATTGAAAAAAAAAGTAAGCTTTTGTGCTCCTGAGATGCTGCTTGGCCTGTTGTGTTCACCCAGCCTCACACTTTATTATCTAAGAGAACATGTAGATGCGATAAAGAAGGGGCATCTCTATTATTTGAGTACTGTACGGAGTTGGTGTTAGGATTTGCATCTCAAATTTGTTTACCTTGTTCAATTTTACCTTCATTTCTTTTGTGTAATAAACTTCTTATTTATAGTTGAAACCATTACACATGTTTTAATGAAAGATCGCCATATAAATTTAAAATAAAAATGAAGTATCAGTCCAGATTTCAGTCTGAACCTGTCCAGTGGTAACATCAACTGAAATCATAAGAGTAGGAGGTGAGGGGGGAGATAGGCTGGCCTGGAGGGTTTGAGGAGCCAGGCTGAGACATGGGGTTCAGGGCTAAAGGGCTATGTTTTTTTTTTAAAAGCTGTTGTTGTGTTTTTAAACACAAGTGCAGACTGTTCCTCCAGCATTCGCCACACTCAGCACCCCCATATATTGTCTGCAACAAAAAGCAACATGCAGGCACTTTCTCCCAGATTAGCAATGGCCTAGTGGTATTATCGCTGGACCGCTAATCCACAGACCCAGATGATGGGCTGGGGACCTGAATTCGAATCCCACCACAGCAGATGGTGGAATTTGAATTCAACAAATATCTGGAATTAAGAGTCTAATGATGACTGTGAATCCCATGTTGATTATCAGGAAAAACCCATCTGGTTCACTAATGTCCTTTAGGGAAGGAAACTCCCATCCTTACCTGGTCTGGCCTACATGTAACACCAGACCCACAGCAATGTGGTTGACTCATAACTGCCCTCTGGGCAATTAGGGATGGGCAATAAATGCTGCCTAGCCAGTGATGCCCTATCCCGTGAATGAATAAAAAAAGAATAAAAATTCCTGAATCTGCTCGGAAATGGAAATTCAAGCCTTCCTCGACAGGAAGTATTTGCTGGACTCAGGCTGTTTCTGACCATTCCACTGACTGGCTGTTAGTCACGCTGAGCTCTAGTCAACAAAGCAAGAAACACAATCGAGACTGACTCTGTCCTATTCCAACTTCCCCCAGTGGGGTGACAGATTGAAACTTTACCGGTGTCTCAAATTCAGCTTCAAGGCTGGCTGAAATGCTCCAACCTGCCAATTTGACATTAATACTTAACCTCAGCTCAGTGGATTTGGGGCAGGAAAACTGGCTGGGTTTCCCCGCACATTCCCAGCCAACTCCCCACTGGCTGCAAATCTGCTCCCACCACCTTCTTAGGTCACGCATTCCAGATCACAGAAACAACACGACAGGTGATGGCCTAGTGGTATTATTGCTAACTGTGAATCCACAGAGCCAGGCAATGTTCTGGTGAACCAGGTTTGAATCCAGTTGAATAAATTATAAGGTTAGTCAGAAGGAAAAGGGAAGCATACGACAAAGCCTAGGCAGCTACAAACTGACAAGGTCCTGGAAGAGTACAGAGAAGTTAGGAAGGAACTTAAATGTACAATTAGGAAGGCAAAAAGGGGCCATGAAATGTCTTTAGCAAACAGGGTCAAGCAGAATCCCAAGGCTTTTTATGCATATGTTAAGAGAAAGAGGGTATAAAGAGAAAGAATAAGACCACTCAAGGACGAAGGAAGGAAGTTATACATAGAGCCACAGGAAGTCAGGGAGATCCTGAATGAGTACTTTATATTGGTTTTCACCAAGAGAAGGGCATGACTGATGTTGAGGGAAGAGTGTGTGAATATTCTAGAGAATATCAACATATTGAAAAAGGAATTTTTGGGAATCCTAAATTGCATTAAGATAGACAAGTCCCCAGGACCAGATGGGACCTACCCCAGGTTGTTCAGAGAGGCAAGGGAGGAATAGCTGGGGCATTGGCAGATACCTTCACATCCTCATTGGCCACAGGTGAAGTTTCGGAGGCCTGAAGATTAGCAAATGTTGTTCCCTTGTTTAAGAGAGGATGCAGGGATAATCCAGGTTATTCAGAAACTTGGCGTATCTGTGGTGGGGAAGCTCTGGGAGAAGATACTGAGGGACAAGATATATGCGCATTTGGAGGAAAATGGGCTAATTAGTGACAGGCAGCATGGTGTTGTCATGCCTCACCAACCTGATTGAATTTTTTGAAGAGGTAATGAGGATAATTGATGAGGGAAGGGCTGTGGATACAGTTTATATGGACGTTAGTAAAGCATTTGATTGAACTTGGCAGGGTGGTACAAAAACTAAAATCACAAGGGATTCGCGGTGGGCTGGCTGGATGGATAGAAAACTAGCTTGGTCGTAGAAGACAGAGGGTAGAGGTGGGAGGATGTTTCTCAGAATAGAGACCAGTAACTAGTGGTGTTCCACCGGGGTCAGTCTTAGGTCCTCTACTGTTTGTAGAATATAACAATGATCTGGAGGAAAATGAGGGTGGTGCTGATGACGCAAAAGTGCCGACGATTGTGAAAGTATAGAACAGGATACAGATAGATTGGCGACCTGGGCACAGAAACGGCAGATGGAGTTTAATCCAAATAAATGCGAGGTGATACATTTTGGAGGATCAAATTTAGGTGTGAATTATATTATAAATGGCAGAACCCATAGGAACACTAACATTCAGATGGATCTGGGTGTGCAGGTCCATAGTTCCTTGAAAGTGGCACACAAGTGGTCAATGTGATTAAGAAGGCATATGGCATGCTTGCCTTCATCAGCCAAGGCATGAAGTACAAGAGTTGGTCAAGCATGTTGCATCTATAGAAAACCCATGTTAGGCTACATTTGGAGTATTGTGTGCAGTTTTGGTCGCCTCACTACCAGAAGGATGTGGAAGCTTTGAAGAGTGTGTAGCGAAGATTCAGCAGGATGTTGCCCATTCTTGAGGGCATTGGCTATGAGGAAAGGCAAAAAAAAATTAGAATTGTTTTCACTGGAAACACGGTGGCTGAGACGAGACCTGATAGAGGTCTACAAAATTATGAGAGGCATAGACAGGGTGGATAGTCAGAGGTTTTTTTCCCAGGGTTGAAGTTTCAATCACAAGGGGGCACAGGTTCAAGGTAAGAGAGGAAAGTTTAAGGGAGTTGTGTGAGGAACGTTTTTCACGCAGGAAGTGGTAGCAGCCTGGAATGCACTGCCAGAGCAGGTGGTGGAAGCAGACACAATGAAGACATTTAAGAGGCACCTAGAAGGGTACATGAATAAGGAGGGAATGGAGGGAAACGGAAAATGGAAGGTTTGTTTTTAGATTATTTGGGGCATGATGGTCAGCACAGGCTTGGAGGGCTGAAGGGCCTGTTCCTGAGCTGTACTTTTTCATTTGTTCATTTATTCATTTGTTTACAAGCTGGTGGTGGAATTTCAATTCAATAAAAATCTGGAATTAAAGAATCTAACGATGACTATAAAACTATTGCTGATTGTTGGAAAAGCCCATCTGGTTCACCATTGTCCTTTAGAGAAGGAAACTGCCATCCTTACGTGGTCTGGCCTACATGTGACTCCAGACACACGGCAATATGGTTGACTCTTAACTGCCCTCTGGGCAATTAGACACAGGCAATGAATTCTGGCCTTGCCAGTGATGCCCTCATCTTGTGAATGAATAAGTAAAAACCCCTGTAAAAACAATTCTCCCCACTATTCCCACTGCTCCAGTTACCATTCACCAAGAGTTTTTGTTTCAAACTCCTTTACCTACTTTTCTGGTGGATAAGGTGGTCAAGAAGGCATATAGTACGCTTGCCTTAATCGGTCGGAGCATCGAATATAAAAGTTGGCAAGTTATATTACAGCTGTACAAAACTTTAGTTAGGCCACAATTGGAATATTGTGTGCAGTTTTGGTCGCCACACTGCCAGGATGCTTTGGAGAGAGTGCAGACAGGGTTTAGCCAGGACTTTTGTTTGGTCTAGTTATGAGGAAGGGTTGGGGGATAAATGCAGATTGTTTTCACTAGAAAAACAGAGCCTGAGGGGTGACCTGATAGAGGGCTACAAAATTATGCAAGGCATACATAGAGTGGATAGTTAGAGGCTTTTCCCCAGGGTGGAAAGGTCAGCTACAAGAGGACACAGGTCCAAGGTGAGATGGGGGGGATGTTTAGGGAGAATTTCATGGGTAAAATATTTCACACAGAGAGCACTGGAACATGCTGCCAGTGGAGATGGTGGAAGCAGGCACATTAGCAATGTAGATAACAAGGTTTCAAGCTGGATGAACACAGTAGGCCAAGCAGCATCAGAGGAGCAGGAGCAGGAATGTTTTCTAAAGAAGGTTCGACGCCCAAAACGCCAGCTTTCCTGCTCATCCAATGTTGCTTGGCCTGCTGTGTTCGTCCAGCTCTACAGCTTGTTATCTCCGATTCTCCAGCATCAGCAGTTCCTACTATCTCTGAAACAACATTAGCAACGTATCTTAATAGATATGTTGGTGGTAGACGCAGACACGTTAGCGTCTTTTAAGATGCATCTGGACAGGTTCATGGATGGGCAGGGAGCAGATGGACACAGACCCTTAGAAAATAGATGACAGGTTTAGACAGAGGATCTCGATTGGCGCAGCCTTGGAGGGCCAAAGGGCCTGTTCCTGTGCTGTAATTTTCTTTGTTCTTTGTTCTTTATAAACAAACAGGAGGCAAACAGTGGGATAGAGACTGTGTATGGGTAGGTTTAAATAAGGATTGGGGATCAGTGAAGGATTGGTGGGCTGAAGGGCCCGCTCCTGTGCTGTATTGTATTGTGTTTTAAAGTCAGGCAAAGGCAGCAGTAGAAGCTGACTTTACAAAACCACAAATGAATTGCAAACACAGGCCCCTGTGAATTTTGTTAGCAACAAATCCCCCTTCTCAATTAAACGCAGAGAATGCTGGAGGAATTCAGCAGGCCTGGCAGCATCTGTGCAGAGGGAAATATTGGAGCCTGTCATGGCTACTCCAGGATGGTTCCTTACTCCCATCTTGTGTAATGATACTTTCAAACAATTCGTCAAATCATTTTGCAATAGGATTTCCCCATTACAGATATAGGGCGCCCCCTTGTGTTGTTTAAAATTAGGTTTTCCACATCCTGTAACTGCATCTCTAAGGGTTCTGGGCGAGGGCCACTCAGCACCAAACATTAACTCTGATTTCTCTCCACAGATGCCGCCAGACCTGCTGAGCTTTTCCAGCAATCCCTATTTTTGTCTGACTTACAGCATCCTCAGTTCTTTCGGTTTTTAAAGGCATCTCGTTCTATTCACTGAATTAATCATATACACACAATACAGGTCAAGAAGAAAGTTTCCATTTAACAGGCACTTCGCTCCAAAGAAATAATGAAATATTTTGGGAGGGTTTTGAAATTACTGACCTAGTTTCGAAGGCACTGTTTTTGATCACAGCCATTAGCTCTGTACCTGAGACACCACCCCTCCCTCTCCCATATGATTCTTGTTCACTTCAGTTCTGCCCTGTCACCAATTTTCATCTCTCCATTACTGGAGGCCGCACCTTTAGTTGCAAGGCCCCACCTCAAAAAATCTTCTCCACCCCCTCCACCAAACCTTTATATCTCCTTCCCCCGCCATCCCACCATTTTTTCCTTTGCACAATTAAATCCTGAAAAGACCACTTCCTGCCATCTGGCCTAATACTTCCTGATGTGGCATGGTGTCAAATCTTCACAGTGCTGCTGTGAAGCACCTTGGACAAGTTTTACTGCGACAAAGGTGGCTACATGAATAAAAGTTGTTGTTGTGTGGTCACAGTTCTAATGGCAAGCTCCTTTGAACAACACTGATAACCGGGAAACAATCTCCTAACCCTCATGAGCTGCTTGTGGACTGTCTTAGCTACAGAGATATTTGAAGAAGAAAAGCAAGACTTAACAGTTAGATAGTGCCTTCTGTGACCTCTGACATTGCAACCAAAGCAGTATTTTTGAAGTGCGGTTTCTGTAGCTATGTCAACTCGCTTGAACGACAATGAAATTATTAGAGGTAATTAGTAATGCTGATCGAGGGATATATAGAACATAGAACATAGAACATTACAGCACAGTACAGGCCCTTCGGCCCTCAATGTTGTGCCGAACTGTCATACCGATCTCAAGCCCATCTAACCTACACTATTCCATGTACGCCCATATGCTTGTCCAATGATAACTTAAATGTACCTAAAGTTGGCGAATCTACTACCGTTGCAGGCAAAGCGTTCCATTCCCTTACTACTCTCTGAGTAAAGAAACTACCTCTGACATCTGTCCTATATCTTTCACCCCTCAATTTAAGCTATGCCCCCTCGTGCTCGCCATCACCATCCTCGGAAAAAGGCTCTCCCTATCCACCCTATCTAACACTCTGATTATTTTATATGTTTCAATTAAGTCACCTCTCAACCTTCTTCTCTCTGATGAAAACAGCCTCAAGTCCCTCAGCCTTTCCTCGTAAGACTTTCCCTCCATACCAGGCAACATCCTAGTAAATCTCCTCTGCACCCTTTCCAAAGCTTCCACATCCTTCTTATAATGCGGTGACCAGAACTGTACACAATACTCCAAGTGCGGCTGCACCAGGGTTTTGTACAGCTTCACCATAACCTCTTGGTTCCGGAACTCGATCCCTCTATTAATAAAAGCTAAAACACTGTATGCGTTCTTTACAGCCCTGTCAACCTGGGTGGCAACTTTCAAGGACCTGTGTACATGGACACCGAGATCTCTCTGCTCATCGACACTACTAAGAATCTTACCATTAGCCCTGTACTTTGCCTTCCAGTTACTCCTACCAAGGTGCATCACCTCACACTTGACTGCATTAAACTCCATTTGCCACCTCTCAACCCAGCTCTGCAGCTTATCTGTGTCTCTCTGCAACCTACAGCATCCTTCGTCACTATCCACAACTCCACCGACCTTAGTGTCGTCTGCAAATTTACTAACCCATCCTTCTACGCCCTCATCCAGGTCATTTATAAAAACGACAAACAGCAGTGGACCCAACACCGATCCTTGCGGTACACCACTAGTAACTGCTCTCCAGGATGAACATTTCCCATCAATTACCACCCTCTGTCTTCTTTCAGCAAGCCAATTTCCAATCCAAACTGCTATATCTCCCACAATCCCATTCTTCCACATTTTGTACAATAGCCTATTGTGGGGAATCTTATCGAACGCCTTGCTGAAATCCATATACACCACATCAACCGGTTTACTCTCATCTACCCGTTTGGTCACCTTCTCAAAGAACTCAATAAGGTTTGTGAGGCACGACCTTCCCTTAACAAAACCATGCTGACTATCCCTAATCAATTTATTCTTTTCTAGATGATTATAAATCCTATCCCTTATAACCTTTTCCAACACTTTACCAACAACTGAGGTAAGGCTCACTGGTCTATAATTACCAGGGTTGTCTCTACTCCCCTTCTTGAACAGGGGAACCACATTTGCTATCCTCCAGTCATCTGGCACTATTCCTGTAGACAATGACGAGTTAAAGATCAATGCCAAAGGTTCGGCAATCTCCTCCCTGGCTTCCCAGAGGATCCGAGGATAAATCCCATCTGACCCGGGGACTTATCTATCTTCACCCTCTGTAGGATTTCTAATACCTCTTCCTTGTGAACCTCAATCCCACCTAGTCTAATAGCCTGTATCTCAGTATTCTCCTCGACAACATTTTCGTTTTCTAGAGTGAATACTGTTGAAAAATATTCATTTAGCACTTCCCCTATCTCATCTGACTCCACACACAACTTCCCACTACTATCCTTGATTGGCCCTAATCTTACTTCCGTCATTCTTTTATTCCTTAAATACCTAGAGAAAGCCTTACGGTTTACCCTGATCCTATCCGCCAACAACTTCTCATGTCTCCTCCTGGCTCTTCTGAGCTCTCTCTTTAGGACTTTCCTGGCTACCTCGTAGCCCTCAAGCGCCCTAACTGAACTTTCACATCTCATCCTAACATAAGCCTTCTTCTTTCTCTTGACCAGAGATTCCACTTCCTTCGTAAACCACGGCTCCCGCGCTCTACAGCTTCCTTCCTGCCTGACAGGTCCATACTTATCTAGGACACACAGGAGCTTTTCCTTGAATAAGCTCCACATTTCTAATGTGCCCATCCCCCGCAGTTTGCTTCCCCATCCTATGCTCCCTAAATCTTGCCTAATCTCATCGTAATTGCCTTTCCCCCAGCTATAGCTCTTGCCCAGTGGTATACACCTATCCCTTTCCATCACTAAAGTAAACATAACAGAATTGTGATAGCTATCACCAAAAAGTGCTCACCTACTTCCAAATCTAACACCTGGCCGGGCTCATTACCCAGTACCAAATCTAATGTGGCTTCGCCCCTTGTTGGCCTATCTACATACTGTGTCAGGAAGCCCTCCTGCACACACTAGACAAAAACTGACCCATCTATAGTACTCGAACTATAGTGTTCCCAGTCAATATTTGGAAAGTTGAAGTCGCCCATGACGACTACCCTGTCTCTCTCACTCCTATCAAGAATCATCTTTGCTATCTTTTCCTCTACATCCCTGGAACTATTCGGAGGCCTGTAGAAAACTCCCAAAAGGGTGACCTCTCCTTTCCTGTTTCTAACCTCAGCCCATACTACCTCAATTGACAAGTCCCCAAACATCCTTTCTGCAACTGTAATACTGTCCTTGACCAACAATGCCACACTTCCCCCTCTTTTACCATCTTCTCTGTTCTTACTGAAACATCTAAATCCCGGAACCTGCAACAACCATTCCTGTCCCTGCTCTATCCATGTCTCCGAAATGGCCACAACATCGAAGTCCCAGGTACCAACCCATGCTGCAAGTTCACCCACCTTATTCCGGACGCTCCTGGCATCGAAGTAGACATACTTCAAACCAACTTCTAGCTTGCCAGTGCCCTCTTGCGTCCCTGAAACTTTATTTCGGACCACCCTACTCTCAACCTTTTCTATACTCGAACTACAATTTTGGTCCCATCCCCCTGCTGAATTAGTTTAAACCCACCCAAATAGTCTTAGCAAATTTCCCCCCCAGGATAGTGGTACCCCTTGGGTTCAGGTGAAGACCATCTTGCTTGTAGAGGTCCCACCTACCCCAGAAAGAGCCCCAATTATACAAGAATCCAAAACCCTCCCTCCTGCACCATCCCTGTAGTCACGTGTACAACTCCTCTCTCTCCCTATTCCTCGCCTCACTAGCACGTGGCACGGACAACAAACCAGAGACAACAACTACTCAAACACCAGACATATATTGACAAGGGTCCCAGGAAATGCTGGCCTCTTCCTTTTTGAGTACTGTTGTGGGATCTTCCACGCCCTCCCAAGGGAATAGATCAGGAATTCCATCAATACTAAAGAATATAGGGGAAAATCAAGCACCATCACTATCCCTAGGCAATTAGTATTAGACAAACGAATGGGGCTAAAGGCGGAGAAATCTCCTAGATGTGATGGCTTACATCCCAGGATCCGAAAGGAAACAGCTAATGGATTCATTGACCGTAATTTTCCAAAAATCATTGGATTCTGGGAAAATACCAGGGGATTGGAAAACTGCTAATGTGACACCCCTATTCAAAAAGGAAGGGAGGCTAAATGTTGGTGACTGGAGACCAATTCACCTAAATATCCGCTGTTGGAAAAATGTCGGAATCAATTACTAAGAAAATTGTAGCAGCACACTTGGAAAATTATAATCTAACCAGGTAGAGCCAACATGACTTCATGAAAGGGAAAAAAATAGCTGGAAAAGCTCAGCAGGTCTGGGAGCATCTGTGGAGAGAAAGCAGAATCTGAACTCGGCAAGTTCTGTTTCTCTTTCCGATTTCCAGCATCTGCAGTTTCTTGATTTCTTAAAAGGAAATCAAGTCTGATTAATATTTTGAGTAAGTCTCAACCAGACTGGATAGAGGAGAACCATAGACATGTTGTATTTGGACTTCCAGAAGGTGTTCAACATGGTAGCTCATAAAATGTGAAGTCGTAAGATTAGAACCCATGGAGGTGGAAGTAGTAAACTGGCATGGACAGAGAATTGGCAGGGAACAGCAAGTAAAGATCATGGGCTCTTTGTCAGGTTGTTGACCTGTAACCAGTGTGATTCCACAGGGATGAGTGCTAGGCCTGCAACTGCTTACAATATACATTCATGACTTGGAGGATGGAAGTGAATGCACTGTAGCTAAATTCGCAGACAGCACAAAAAATAGGTGAAAGGCAGGGTGTGAGAGGGATACTGTCAGTTTTTAAAAAGAAAGTGATTGATTAAGTGAGTGGGCAAAAAGTTGGCAACTGGAGTGGGAAAAGGTGAAGTTAGAGAGAAGAACAAAAGGACGGAGTATTATTTAAATACAGAAAAACATCAGAAAGCCGTAACACAAAGGAACTTGAAAGTATTTATGCATGAAACATAGAAAGCTGGCACATGTGCAGCAGGTAATCAAGTGGGCTAATGGAATGTTGGCCTTTATTTTATGGAGGTTGGAGTATAAGAGTAGGGAAAGAGTAGGAATGTACAAGGTGTGGGTGAGACCACTTCTGGAGTACTGTGAACAGTTTTGGTCCCCTTGCTTAAGAAAAGGTATAATTTTATTGGACGCAGTTCAGAAAGGGTTCACCAGAATGATCCCCATTATTGTTTTATGAGCAAAGGGTAAGTAGTTTGGGACTCTATTCACGAGAGTTTAGAAGAATGAGAGGTGATCTTGTTGAAACATACAGGAATCTTAAGAGGCTTCACAGGGTAAATGCTGAGAAGATGTTTCCCCTCAGGATAGAGTCTATGGCCAGGCAGCACAGTCTCAGAAGTAAGGGGCACCAATTTAATAGCTTTTTCTTCCAGATGATTGTGGGTGTTTAGAATTCCTTGCCACAGGGAGCTGTGGGGGTGATGTCCTTGTGTATATTAAAGGCTGAAATGGATAGATTCTTGTTCAGTTGAGGAATCAAGGGTACAGAGAAAGGGCAGGAAAATGAATGTCATGAGCATCAGATCAGCCATGATCCCATTGAATGGCGGAGCAGTCTCGAGGGGCTGAACAGCCTGCTCCTATTTCTTTTGATCTTATGGTCTTATGGCCTCCTGACCATGGAACACAACTTCAATACATATTAATGTCGCCAGGACCCTGCAGTGGAGCTTGAAACTGCGATCCTCGCAGTCTCAGAAAGAGCACCACAAAACATTCACAGCAGAAGGAACAGCTTCCAATGGTGAAACCAGGACGGCCGTAACAAGCCAGAATTAAAGGAGAACAGAGATCTCTGAGGGACATAGGGATGAAGGTCATTAACAGGTTGAACAGGCATGAGACCACGGAGTAAGTAGGCAGAAGAGTGAGGGATGACCTTATTGAAAGATACAAGATTCTTAAGGGTGAACACAGGGAATGCTGGAGAGAGCCAGCAGGTCTGACAACATCTGTCGCAACAGAAACAGAGTTAATGCTTTGTGACTTTTCTTCAGAATTATTCTTAGAAGACTTCAGAAGATTCTTAGGAAATGTGGAAAGGTTGTCACCCCTTGTGAGAGAATCTAGGTCAAGAGAGGGCATCATCTCAGGATAAGGAGTTGCACATTTAACAAAGAGGTGAGGATGAATTTCTTCTCTCAGTGTGTAGTGAATATGTGGATTCTTTACCATGGAGGCTGGGTCATAGAATCATTGAGTCATACAGCACAGAAACAGGCCCTTTGGTCCATGCCACCCTCACATCCCAATTCCACCTACTCCAATTTGCCAGCATATGGCCCATATCCCTCTATTCATGTACCCATCCAGATGCCTTTTAAACGTTGTAATTGTATTCGCCTCCACCATCTCCTCTGGCAGCTTGTTTCATACACGCACCACCCTCTGTGTGAAATTGTAGCCCCTCAGTTCCCTTTTATATCTTTCCCCTCTCACCTTAAGCCTTTGCCCCTCTAGTTTTGGATTCCCCTACCCTGGGAAGAATACCTTGACTACTCACCTCATGTATGTGCCTCATGATTTTATAAAACTCTATAAGGTCACCCATCACCCTCTGACACTCCAGGGAAAATAGTGCCAACCTATCCAGCCTCTCCCTATAACTCAAACCATCCAGTCCCGGGAACATCCTTGTAAAACTTTTCACAACCCTCTCAAGATTTACAAAAGCCAGAGTCATTAAGTATATCCAAGGCTGATATACACAGATAATAATCAGTAAGGGAATCAAGGCTTATGGAGAAATAGCAGAAAAATGGAGTTGAGGATTATCAGATCAGCCATGATTTCATTGAAAGGTGTTATCGATGCTGTATTTTTGTAGTACAGAAAATGAAACAGCTCGTGGAAGGAAGTTAATGAGAATTCAGCAATGAGGTTTGAGCCAGATATCTAGGACCTGTACAGATCATGGACGTGCAGATTTGAATATTATTGGCTTTATACAATGAAAACATTTCATCAAACATTAATGATTATACAGAGAGACTGAAGCAATAATTAGGGCTTTCCAATTTTATCAATGAATGTATCTGGTTTACAAATATGAGCTAACATTGTAGAAATGGGAGACATATCGCCAAAGCCTTTTATCCTTCTGATAAAGACCAATGCAAGAATGCCAAATTTCAAATGCTTACAACAATTTACATGATCAGGGGAAAAGCTTCTGAGAATGGATGGCACTTACTGAATAATCCCAAGAACACTGAAAGCTACACTAACGATCCACTAAATGCAATCATTTGAGTTCTACAACATGGCTTATTTATACTTGTTATGAGCAATGTAATTTCAAATGCAAGGCTTGTTCACTGCAAGCAAAAGGCATAAACTCAAGCCTGTGCCATTTTAGAATTATCCTCAAGCTAGGGGAGATATAGTTCATTGTCCACTTCAAAGCCTCAGCCTGTCTGAGACAATGTGCCAACCATCTGGTATCCTTTTCTTCCTAGTTCAGCGTGATCAGTAATGAAACTAAACGAGGTCAAAACAGTTTATCCTCAAAGGTGAGCCACTTCTCAGGCAAAGAGGAGCTGGGAAACAGAGGCTCCTCTTTAGTGAAACAATGGGACTCATTGTGTCAAGGCTTCACACTTACCTCATTAAAACCCTCTAAAGAGAATTTGATGAGACCTTTATGTGACAACAACCAGAAACATGGAGTTCCTCTTGAGACTGAAGTCTCTGTGACAGATGCCTTCACTTGTATAAAGAACCATCTGCTTCTAAAAGCTTTATCAAGGCCTCTGTTTCTGTGAACTCCCTAACAAATCACAAACCTCCACCACACTTGGAGAACTGTGTGCAGTTTTGGGCCCCATATCTCAGGAAGGATGTACTGGCCTTGGAGTGGGTTCAGATGAGGTTCACGAGAATGGTCCCAGGAATGAAAGGCTTAACATATGAGGAGTATTTGAGGGCTCTGGGACTATATTCATTGGAGTTTAGAAGGATGAGGAGGGAATCTAATTGAAATTTACAGAATACTGAATGGCCTGGACAGAGTGGATGTTGGGAAGATACTACCATTGGTAGGAGATACTAGGACCTGAGGGCATTGCCTTAGAGTAAAGGGAAAAATTTTTAGAACAGAGATAAGGAGAAACTTCTTCAGCCAGAGAGTGCTGAATTTATGCCACAGCATGTTGTGGAGGCCAGGTCATTGAGTATATTTAAGACTGAGATAGATAGGTTCTTGCTTATCAAGGTTACAGGGAGAAAAGGGGAGGATGAGGTTGAGGAACTTATTAGCCGTGATTGAATGCCGGAGCAGACTGGGTGGGGCGAATGGCATAATTTCTGCTCCTATGTCTTATGGTCTTTTTACACTTGACACCAGCCCAAAAGCCCTGTTAATCTGCTCCACACCCCTCCCCATGTTTGCTGACTTACACTGGCTCCCAGGCCAACTGTGCCTATCATGACAGCCTACCTTCAAATTACAGGCATAAAGTCATTTAAATGTACAGCACAGAAACAGACCCTTCAGTCCAACTCATCCATGCCGACCAGATATCTTGATTTAATCTTGTCCTATTTTCCAGAATTTGGCTCCTATCCTTGTAAACCCTTCCTAGTCATGTACACATCCAGATGCCTTTTATATGCTGTAATTCTACCAGCCTCCACCCCTTCCTCTAGCAGCTCATTCCATACATGCACCACCCTCTGCATGAAAAAGTTGTCCCTCAGGTCCCTTTTATTTCTTTCTCCTCTCACCTTAAACCCATACCCTCTAGTTTTGGATCCCCTTACACTGGGACAAAGACCTTGGCTATTCACCCTATCCATGTCCCTCATGATTTTATAAACTTCTACAAGGTCACCCCTCAGCCTGCGACGCTCCGGGGAAAGTAGCCCCAGCCTATTCGGCCTCTCCTTGTAGCTCAAGCCCTCCAACCCTGTCAGCATCCTTGTAAATCTTTTTCTGCAACCTTTCGAATTTAACATCTTTCCGAAAACAGGGAGACCAGAATTTGGTGCACATTTCTGAATTGCTGACAAACTGGAGGAAATAAACTATATGCAAAATCACACAAAGTAACAGAGCACAATGGATTTGAAAGTAATGTGACCAATAGCAGGAAGAATATCCACTGTTCTAATGCAATCCACACAGAAGCTGGCTAGCATTCAGCAGATGATTATCATGTTCCAACCTCCTCCAGACAAACAAACAATACTGCTGTTATTTTCATCAGAAATTTTCTTATAAGCAAATGTTACACTGACTGACAGTAGAAAGGAGTCTGGTGTTAACTGGCGCAAATATTCATCTAAAACTCCTCTCTCCAGTTTTGATAGAGCATTATTGAAGGCAACAAATGCTGAAGATCACAGCGGGTTAGGCAGCATCCGTGGAGGGAGAGCAAGCTAATGTTTCAAGTCAGATGAAGAGTAATCCAGACTTGAATATTAGCTTGCTCTCTCTCCATGGATGACTGCCTGACCCGCTGTGATCTTCAGCATTTGTTGCCTTCAGTACAGATTCCAGTATCTGCAGTAATTTGCTCCTACATTGGTAGAATATTAGTCCATTTCAAATGAATGTTGTAGGAACTCTACTATGGTGAGAAATAAATTGTTTACGAATATTATTTAATGTGATGACCTGTCACTGTGACCCTTAGTAACGTGTTAAGTACACATTTAGGCATTTTATCAGGCCTTTGGAGGAATGAATCAGTGGTGGACGAGTAACGTGCTCCTGACTCCTCCCACGGCAGAAAAGACAAGTCACCTCCAACCCAAGAGACTGGTGACTTGGACAGAGAAAGCGAATCCCATAATATTGCCAAGTTTCCAGTTGACATACAAAGAAGTAGGAAGGCGCATGCTGAGGTAGCAGGCAGATATACACTGGTTAAGTGAATGGGCAAAACAAGGCAGATAGAATGCACTGTGGGAAAATGGGAGGTTGTTCACATTGACAGGGAGAATAAATACGCTGAAAATCATCTAAATGGAGAAAGACTGCAGAAAGCTACAGAAAAAAGGGATGTGGGTGTCCCTGCAACTGAATCAGAAAAAGCTACCGTATAAGTTCAACAGATGGTAGTGAAGATGAATTGACTGTAGGCTTTCACTTCAAAAGAACGTACAAAAATAGGGAGGTCTTGCTTAACCTATACAAGGTACCAGTCAGATTACAACTGGAATACAGTGATCAGTTTTGGTCCTGCTATCTAAGGAAAGATGTATAGCATTGGAGGCAGTCCAGACAATGTTCACTGGGTTGATCCCAGGTATGGAGGGAGGTTGAAAAGGTTATCCCCATTGGACCTTAGAAGGATCAGAGGAGATATCATTGAAATATATAAGATTGGCCTTGACAGAATCTGAATTGTTTTGATTGATGCGATTTATTACTGTCACACGTATTGTTTTGCATGCTAATGAGACGAATGATACCTTACATAAGTACATCACAGAATGCAGAAGATGCTTCCCCATGTGGGAGAATCTAGGACCAGAGGAAATAATCTCAGACTAAAGGGTACCCTATTGAAGACTGAGATGAGGAGGAATCCATGGAAATCTTTAATGCGGAGGGCTGTTGAGTTGCTCATTATATTCTAGGCTGAGACAGACAGATTTTTATTCAGTAACGGAATCAAAGGCTATGGCGAAAAGGCAGGAAAGTGGAGTTGAGGGGACTATCAGATCAGCCACGATCTCATTGAAAGGTGGAGCAGACTCGATGGGCTGAATGGCCTACTTCTGCTCCAATGATCTTCAGAGGGTGGCTACCTCGATGGTCTTCCCAGGCAGCAGGGCCCATTCCGGTCGTGGTGAAGTGCACACAGTGTCCAAAATTCCTACTGATGGACTGTTTCCTGGGATAAGTTGCTCACGGCCTGCAGTCTCACTCAGTTGTTATTCGCAACTTTGGTCCCACCTGAAGTGGGGAGGTACCAAATTCTCAAGGCCTTTGAGCCCCATGATGGCTGATAAAATCCCAACCAAAAATAATACCAGGATTATAACAGATTGACACAATGGAATAGATTCAAGAACAGATTCCTTCTCACTGCTATTAGACTTCTGAACGGACCTGTCAAATTTTAAATTTAATGTTGATCTCGCTCTCTGCAGCCATAACATTATATTCCTCACTCTGTTCTAGTACCCTAATGCACATTGTATTGTATGATCTGCCCATATTGCACGCAAAATAAAACTTTTCACTGTACCGAGGTACATGTGACAACAATAAATCAAATCAAATCAAGTTAAACACTGACCTTCCAACTAGTCACTGAGGCAGGAAATGTCACAACAAGTTTTGGCGGTGTGCTTCTGACAGGCTTTGTTTTGTTTCGATCAGAAATGGCGAGCTATTTCTCAAGGGCGAGAGCCAAGCAGGATTTCTGATCAAAGACACTCTGCCAGAGGGCAGGGGAGAGAGCAGCAACAGAAAACAAGCCTCAATTAAAATTCAAACATTAATTAATGACAGAGGTGATGGTGCACGTTGCACTGGAATGCAACACACACTCAGTACCATCGCCTTCTCTGGTTAGTTCTCTTATTCCCAATCAAAAATGTTCACCGTGAAAATAATGGTCCTTTAAAAGATCATTCAAATGTCACCAATTTCTCGTTCAGAACAAATCTGATGTCATAACCAGCACAGGTACCTGTTCTTTCACATTGTTTCGCAAGTAATCTCAAAGGGCTGGGATTTCTGAGGAAGCTACACATGACTTACTAGGTAAAGATTCCTCATCAAAACATACAGGCTGTAATTTTATAGAGGCCTGAAAGACATGGACTAGGGTGAGATTTGTGGCTGAATCTCAATCCTGGGAGCAACTCACTGTATCTTTTACGTTTTTGCAGTGAGGCAAATTTCTCACTCAGTATTCGGTTAAGGAGAATTATTGCCTGTTAAATGACCTATTAAAATACCTTATTAATATTCGGCTTCCTAATACACCAAACAAGCTCATCATTGAGAAAAATGTCAACTTGCTCTGAAGGATCTCCATTTCAGGCACTGGGGACCAACATCTCAGGGCATGTTCCATGGTCATCAGCCCCCACCCACCTCATGTCCATGGAGATTCAACACCTGCCAACCTCAAAGAACTTTTGTGGCACCTCTCTGATACAGGATGTCTCTACACATTAATGCAGCATCTTAGGCTGCAAAAGTAACTCTCTCTGTAATGTTACAGCAAGGACACTGTGTGCTTGGGGACACACCTCCAGCGCAGGGGGCCAGGTCGTATCTCTGGGATCTTCACTCACTGTCATAGCGCTCACCCACTCTGAGCCTACCCCGATGCTCACAGCATCCCTGCCTTGCATTATCTGTGGGCACTTTGCCCCCTCAGCCAGAGATACCAGTCTCATAATATTGCTGTCTTGTCTTGCCATTTAGTGCAATCACAAAGCCAGGAAACTTAGAGTGAGAACTTAGAAAACTTAGAATGCCCCTAATGAGGCCGACTCCACTATCCTCTCCGGCAATGCATTCCACGTCCCAACCACTCTCTGAGTAAAGAACCTAACTCTGACGTTTCCCCTACATCTACCTCCACTCCCTTAGGCAGGTATCTGGGGACTTAGAAATGGGTGGTACAGCTGGTACTGTTGGTGCAGGTGAGGAGGTGTCCCAAGTGAGTAAGCAGACAGCACAGAGGGGATGCAAGGTTAGTGCTGGGGGCTGCAGTGAATGAGAGTGGCTGAGGGAAGATGATACAGGCAATAGTGAGAGTGATACACATGAGCCTTGGTGGGAAGTGGATAAGGTGGAGTGATAATAATAGACCTTGAAGTGGAGAAGATCATTGACCATCCTACAGTGGCACAGTGGTGCAGCGGTTAGCACTGCAGCCTCACAGTGCCAGGGACCCGGGTGTGATTCCAGCCTCAGGCAACTGTCTGTGCAGAGTTTGCACATTCTCCCTGTGTCTGCGCGGGTTTGCTCCAGATTCCTCCCACAGTCCAAAGATGTGCAGGCTAGGTGGATTGGTCATGCTAAATTGCCCTTAGTGTTCGGGGTGCATGGGTTATAGGGGGATGGGTCTGGGTGAGATTCTCCAAGGATTGGTATGGACTTGTGGGGCCAAAGGGCCTGTTTCCACACTGTAGGAATTCTATGAGAACATAGAACAATATAGGCTCTGTGGCCCATGATGTTGTGCCAAACGTTTGCCCTAAACCTAAGGCCTATCTAACCTCCACCCCTACCTAATACTATCATCCATATACCTATCTAATAGCTGCTTAAATGCCCCTAATGAGGCCAACTCCACTACTCTCTTTGGCAATGCATTCCATGCCCTTACAACTCTCTGAGTAAAGAACCTAACTCTGACATTTCCCCTATATCTACCTCCACTCACTTTTTAAACTATGCCCCCTCATGATAGCTACCTCCACCCATAGGAAAAGGTCTCTGGCTTTTCACTCTATCTATACCTCTGATCATTTTGTACATCTCTATAGTGCTGGGCATCCCTTCTGGCACAGAGAACCTGGTCTGGAGTGAGGCCTCCATTGCTGTGCCTGGGGAAAGACAGAGCTCCCCCTCTGCACCACCCTGTCCAGCAGGACTCCAGGTCCCTGCCCGCACAGCGGGGCACTCATATCCCCTATCTACCATATCTGGAGCAAATGTCGGGAACTGTGCGATGCAGCGCCAGACAGACAGCCCATGTCTGGGTACGCAGTCGGTTTTCAAAGATGCTATCGGCTTGTGGCATGTCGGTAAATTCCAGGCTACCTCACAGTGGTGAGGTGTTCGGTGAAGAGTGCATGGTAAAATGAGACTTGAAGCAGACCACAGAGACACCACTGAAGTGGGGCAGGGAGTTACTGAGATGATTTTGGTACGATCATGTAAGAAGTCTCACTAGGCCTAATGTGAATAACTCTTCAAGAGCCACAACAAAATTAGCACTTTGCCAAAAAATGTCTTTTTCAACTGATACACTTTTTATGTTATTTTTCAGTAAGTGGATATTGTTGGTAAAGCCAGCATTTGTTGTCCATCCCTTGAACTATGTGCATTGCCAGGCCATTTCAGAAGGGTGTTTAAGAGTCACGCCCATTTACATGGGCCTGAAGTCCTACTGCCCATGACAATATCAAATATTGTAAAACTCCCTATGGTTCAGTAATGTCCTTAAGAAAGGGAAATCTACCAGCCGAACCTGGTCTGGCCTACACATGACTCCAGACCCACAGCAATGTGGTGGACTCTGAAATTCAGGGGCTATTAGGGATGGGCAACAAAATGCTAATCTTACTGGCAAAATCCACATTCCATGAAAGAATAAAAGATGTCTGATATTTAACAGTCAGTTGTTAAATGAAAGAGAAGGTCAGTCAGACTGCTACCTCGTCCCGTCATAAAGCAATGTGTCCCTAAAATTCTCCCCCCTCTTCCGTTCTTGTAGTATGTCAATTTTCACCATCACATGACCAGCTTTCCTTTCCTTAGTCTAGCCATGAAGCTTGAGCAAGTACAATGTTTGGTCATTCATCTTCCCCCACACATTTGTATGAAAATAGAAAAGGAAAAGGAAGAATTGTACCTTCTACAGTTGCCAAACACACTAGGAGAATCGCCACAGTGTTTTACTCTCCACTTGAGTCTTTCTTTCCAAATATTGGAGTAGATGTGACAAAATAGCACTGTGTAAAATAGGCTGTGATTTCCTATCCACTTTCTCTGGACACCGTTCATCCTTGACTGCCTCTTGCTTACTGCTGTACGTGTGAAGTCATAATGCACCAAATGGCACAGGCCATCATCATGCTGTTCCCACTGAGGTCATTGAGGTCATGGATAGTTAATATAACTTGGCATTGGTTGGCACAACGATTAAGTCAGTGAGATCTACTGCATGGGCAAAAGGGCGCCATCTTTCCAACAGTTACACTAGGTACATACACAGTTCCCAAGAATGACCTTCAACAAAGAGCACGAGAACCAGCGGAGTTAGCTGCAAGATTCACAAACCTTAAACAAGGGTAGAGTCCATAGAGCGAAAAAAGCCTTGATCCCCCATCCTCATATCACAGTTTGTAGGAATGCAACTTGTATTAATGCCCCATCGTGTATGATATTAGAATGGATTAAAGTGTTTTGTAACCTTCCAGTTATGATCATATGCAAAATTTGATGGTTCAAGGTCAATTTCTACAGTTACAGTAAACTGCATAAATCTATTTGAGAAGCAATCCCTCTTCTTTTTTCTGATTAGTCTTATTTGGAACGTGGGCGTCACTGGCTGGGCCAGCATTTATTGCCCAATCCTAGCTGCCCTTGTGAAGGTGATGCTGAGCTGCCTTCTTGAACTGCTGCAGTCCTCCTGCAGTAGGTTAACCCACAATTCCCTTAGAGAGGGAATTCCAAGATTTTGACCCAATGGCGGTGAAGGAACGGTGATGTATTTCCAAGCTGGGATGGTGAGTGTTGGGGGTGGGGGGGATAGTTTGCAGCTGGTGGTGTTCCCATGGAACCGCTGCCCTCGTCTTTCAGAGGGCAGAGGTCATGAGGTTCAGAAGGCGCTGTCTAAGAAGCTTCAGTGAGTTGTTGCAGTGTATCATGTAGGTGGTACACACTGCTGTTACTGAGCATCGGCTGTGAGCAGAGTGAACATCAAAGATGGTGGGTGTGGTGCCAATCAAGTGGATGGTATCAAGTTTCTTGAATGTTATTGGAACTGTACTATTCAAGCATTCAAAGGTTATTCCATCACATTTCTGCATTGTGGATGATGGACAGGCTTTGGACAGTCAGGACGGGAGTTACTCCCTGCAGGAGGGGAGATATTCGCTCCAGGATTCCAAGCCTCTGCCCTTGACTGTTTTTATTCATTCACAGGATGAAGGCATCTCTGGCTAGGCAGCACTTATTGCCCATCACTAATTACCCAGAGGGCAGTTAAACATCAACCACATTGCTGTGCGTCTGGAACCGCATGCAGGCCAGACCGGGTAAGGATGGCATTTTCCTTCCCTAAAGGACATGAGTGAACCAAATGGGTTTTTCCCAACAATCAACAATGGATTCACAGTCATCATTAGATTGTTAATTCCAGATATTTATTGAATTGAAATTCCACCATCTGTAATGGTGGGATTCGACCTTGGGTCACCAGAATGTTATCTGGATCTGGATTAACAGTTCAGTGATAATACCACTAGGCCATGTCCTCCCTGATATTGAGGGCAATCACTCTTAGCTCACTGGGAGTGGGACTTTCTCTTTTTAATGATGCCCATTGATCTAAAGACTTCTCTCATCAGGGGTGTGTATCCATATGGTTGGCAGATTATACTTTTCACTTCACAGGAAAGGTAAGGAATGGAGCTTTGGATTTGTTAACAGAAAAGAAGAGAGAGGACAAGTCATTACAGAATCATTGATTAACACAAACTGGTGTTGGCTTGCAGAGTTTCAATGGGCTTTAGGAAGTACTTTCGATGGAGTGAATTTTGCCACGCTGGGCTCATTGTATGGACCCTCCCACCATGGCAGCACAAATTGGAAAAGCAGGAATGGGTTTGAGTGAGGTGACTCTCACCATGGAGTTTTTAGGAGTACTAAGCGAAGGTACAATTGACAAGCTTTACGACACTCATTGATCAAATGTAGAGGGTCTTCCCCCCCCCCATAGAATCCCTACATTGTGGAAGTTGGCCATTCAGCCCATTATGTCCACACTGCTCCTCAAAGAGCACCCCAACACCCCCCCCCATCCTATCCCTATAACACTGCATTTCCTGTGGCCAGTCCATCTGACCTGCATATCTTTGGATACTGTGAGGAAACTGGAGCACTCGGAGGAAACTCACACAGACACAGCGAGAATGTGCAAACCCAACACAGTCAACTCATGGTGGAGTTGAGCTGGGGTCCCTGGTGCTGTGAGGCAGCAGTATTATGGGTTGCTGAGGGCCATTAAGAAGCCTAGGAGATACAATCTCTGTCATGACTTCCTTTCCTTTCATTGTCCTTCTTAAACCGAGCTGTAGAACCTATGATAATAAAATGTGAGGCTGGATGAACACAGCAGGGCAAGCAGCATCTCAGGAGCACAAAAGCTGACGTTTCGGGCCTAATAAAAAAAAGGAAGGGTCTAGGCCCGAAACGTCAGCTTTTGTGCTCCTGAGATGCTGCTTGGCCTGCTGTGTTCATCCAGCCTCACATTTTATTATCTTGGATTCTCCAGCATCTGCAGTTCCCATTATCTCTGTAGAAACTATGTGCTGGATGCCCTCAGGGGTTAGGTAATCTGGTAAATGTGTGCAGGCCCTGGCTCTAATTGGTGTTGAATGTCAGAATAGCTCCACCCATCATGCCTACAACTGAAAAGAGACATTGTTTTGTTGAAAGGTATGTGCCAAGCCCTGTTCCTGTCATAGGGCGGAGTCTTGTAAGCAAATTCCACTGAAATGTGTCATTTTGTCAACCAACTGCAACATCAGAGCAATGAGCGAGAAATGTGGCAGCTCCTGTAGTCCTCCCACCTCACAGTTCAACCCAATGGCCTGGGTGAAGGAGTCAAACTCTCCTCTCCTCAGCTGGTCCGGAACTGAACACACACTCACAAACTGGGCCAGTTGAAGAGTGAGCAAATGCATGGCAGATGTGGTATGATGTGGATAAATATGAGTTTATCCACTTTGGTAGCATAAACAGGAAAGGAACTTATTATCTGAATGATGATGGATTGGGGAAGTGGGATATCCTTGCGCACCAGCTGCTGAGAGTAAGCACACAGGTGCAGCAGGCAGGGAAGAAGGTAAATAGTATGCTGTCGTTCATAGTGAGAAGGTTCAAGTATAGGAGCAGGGATGCCCAATTGCAATTGTACAGATTCTTAGTGAGACCACTCCTGGAATATAGTATGCATTTTTAGTCTCCTTAACTGAGGTCTGGCTATAGATGGAGTGCAATGAAGGTTTACAGAATTAAATTATAACTAATTACTTATAAATATTTAGTGTAACTTTCTTTATTTTGTACATTTACCTTCAATACAAAGTCAAAGCTCTGACATGCCCTTGTAACAGACTTATTCAGTTATTAAACATTCTCACTCTAGCAGGCTGTAGTTTACTTTCACGGCCAGATTTTGATAAAATTCCCCGAGACAAAGATCTGCGTTTCTGTAGCTCTTTTCACAATCATCAGACTTGTCAAAGTGTTTTACAGCCAATTAAATATCTTTTGGACTGGGGATGCCGTTGTAATGTCAGAAATGCAGCAATCAATTTGAGCACAGCAAGCTTCCACAAACAGCAATGTGACCATGAGCACATTCCTGCATTCTTACAGCTTGTTATGGGATGTATTGGGACAGTTTATAACCTGTTGGTCGTCCGTTTGTAGACCCTCCCAAAAGTCCCTGGTGTGAGTTTCAAACCCAGAGCCTCTAGAAGCAGGGACCTTTCTACCATATTGCAAGATCTCCCAAGAGTAAGCAAGAGGCTGTTCTTTTTCCTCCTCCCTCACTCAAATCCATCCTATAAATTGGCAGGGATAGCAAGGTGTAGAGCTGGATAAACACGCATCAGCCTTCCTGCTCCTCCGAAGCTGCTTGGCCTGCTGTGTTCATCCAGCTCTACACCTTGTTATCCCAGATTCACCAGCATCTGCAGTTCCTGCTATATCTATAAATTGGCAGTTGTATGCTTGACATTTATAAGAGTTTCTCGGGCAAATAAGATGTATGTGGACCACTATTCAGGCTGTAGCTCAACTTGATGCTCCACCACCTGATTGATGAAGATCACAGTTAAATTTTGGGACATGGATAATAAGTTTGGGCATGTAAGCACCCTCTGCCTCATAACCAATGATAACCATCAAGAATTTACACTCAAGAAGAACGAAGAGATAATGCTGAGATTGCCTCTTTAAATGATGTTAAGAGATAAACAGTGGCTGTGAATAACTCCCTGAATCCTCTTCAAACCTTGACATAGGATTATTTTTCATTCTCTGACATGCTGCAGTCATCACTGGCAAGGCCAATATTTGTTGCCCAATCTTAAATGCCCTTGAAACGAATGGCTTGCCAGGCAATTTCAAAAGGGTATTGCTATATGTTAAAAGTCTTTTGTAGGTCAGACTGGGTAAGGGTTTTTAAAAAGTTATTCATGGGATGTACTGGGGAATGTGGCTTCAAGAAGCTGCATAGCCCGCTCCTCCTCTTCCTAAGTCCTTTATTCCTTAAACCCAACTTGACCTGAACACTGCAACCGAACCTGACCTCAGCTGTCAATTGCTGTCACGGGGAAAATGAAACCGGAGTGAAAGATATCGGCCCGCCCTTTGGCTTAATGTTCAACTTTCTGAAGGTTGTTTGAAAATGAAAATAGCGTTAAAAGACAAAAGTTTTCTATGACACAGGACTGGCTTCCACATGAACTTTATTTGTTTTTATTCTCCCAAGCTTTCAACTACATCTTTGTTCAACTAATCCTCCCAAGTCTGCCCATCCCAAGATACTGTGGCCCTGTGGATAATCTTCCAAAGACACCCCACAATGGAGATATTTTCTAATCAACCAGTTCAGAGATATTATTACATAGGGCTGGAGTAATTGGAACTCGACCCCAGGTTTCCAGCTCAAGAATAGGGCGACAATCACTGTGGTCATGAGAGCCCTCCTAATACTGGGCTATAAATAAAAGATGCCCTGCTGGGATCTGTCATTGACCCTTCGTAGGGACGTAGGGCATTAGAAAACGATCACTAACTCACAAGGTAGACAGAGAGCTCAGTAACGGCCTCATTTTCAAGCCTCCCCAGCTACAAGCCAGGACAGGGGGTAGGTAGTTGAAATGTAACCAAAGTTTACCCGTGTCATTTCCTGCTCTGATCTGACTGCAATCCACAAAGACACGCCAGCTGAGCCAGTGAAATGCACTCGATGTGTAGACCGGGTACAATCTTGCCCCAACCCAAAACTGAAGTGAGGCGGGGGGGTGGGCAGCGGTTGAGTTTCCAGCCAGCACAAACCTGCAGGGGACTGGACTGAGGCCTGGGAGATGGTTGTGTTGCGGTAATATCACCGGGATAAGACCGATGGAGGCTAACGTCCAGGGACGTGGACTCAGCTGTACGAGGCAGTGAATGTTCAAATGAATCTGAAATTGAAAGTGTATCTCAGACACAGATATGCTGGTCACATCACACTGCTGCTTGTTGTGTTTTCTCATTTACAACAGTGACTGAACTCTGGAGAAAGATACTTCATTGCTGTTAAGCACTTTGGGGCATCCTGAGATTGTGAAAGTTGCAAAATAAGACATCCGTCTTCAGAAAAGGAGATCAAAATCGCACGGGATATTTCAAGCATGGCCCCACCAAATCCCTGTACAACTGCAGCGAGACATCCCTGTTCCTGTACTTGAATCCTCTCACTATGAAGGCCTGCATGCCATTTACTTTACCTGCATGCTTACTTCCAGCAACGAGTTTATGAGGACACCCAGGTCTCGTCAAACATTCCTCTCTCTCAATTTACAGCCATTCCAACAATAATCTGCCTTGCAAATTTTGCTATCAAAGTGGATACCTCACTTTTATTCAAATTATACTGCAAAGCCATGCATTTGCCCACTCGCTAAGCCTGTTCAAATGACACTGCAACATCTCTGCTTCCTCCTCACAGTTCACCCTTCCACCCAGCTTTGTGTCATCCATAAATTCTGAGATATTACATTTCGTTTCTTCATCTAAATCATTAATGTGTATTGTGAATAGCTGGGGTCCTAGTACCAATCCCTGCCGTACACCATCAGTCTTTGCCTGCCATTCAGAAAAAGACCCATTTAACCCTAGTTAGCCAGTAAAATATTGAGACAGTAAGGGCTGCAAATGCTGGAGTCAGAGATAACACAGTGTGGAGCTCAAGGAACCGAAAATTCAGCTTTCCTGCTCCACTAATGCTGCCTGGCCTGCTGTGTTCCTCCAACTCCACACTGCGCTAGTCTATTCATTCCTATCCTTTGTTTCTATCCATCTCAGTACACTACACCCAATCGCACACACCTTAATTTTACACATTTAATGTTTAACTGTTTAACAAAATACAGTAAAGTCCATTCACATATGAATATTTTTTCACAGGATATGGGTGTCACTGGAGAAGCTACCATTGATTGGCCACCCTAATTGCCTGTGTTCTGAGAGGTTTTCTGGGTCATTTCAGGGGGCAGTTAAGAGTCAACTGCATTGCTGTGGGTCTGTAGTCACATGTAGGCCAGACTAAGCAAGCGCAACAGATTTCCTTTCCTAAAGTCTGTGAAGCTGATGCTCTGATGAAGGGTCTAGGCCCGAAACGTCAGCTTTTGTGCTCCTGAGATGCTGCTTGGCCTGCTGTGTTCATCCAGCCTCACATTTTATTATCTTGGGCTTTTACAATGATTGATTCTACACTGTCTATTACAAAGACTAGCTTCTCAGATGGAAAAGAACTGGTGAATGAGACATATGGCTCAAACTGCCTTCAAAACGAGTGCTTCTGCTTTTCCGATTTTATTAATCGAGCTTGTCGAACACCATGGTGAGATTTGAACCTGTGCACCCAGAATTACTGGCTCAGTGACACTATCACCATATCTCCATCACTTGGAAGCATTCCTTGCCCTCTGTTCCCTCCTCGGCTTCACGGCCGATGACGCATTTGGGAGGTTCAGGCGTGATTTCAATCTGGGCACTGTGGCATCCAATTTGTGCACAACAAAATCCCACCAACAGCAACATGATGATGACCAGTTCATCTCTTTTCTGTTAGTGGTGTTGGCTGAGGGATAAATATTGGTCAGGACACTGGGGGTTAGCTGCCCTGATCCTCTTCGAAATATGCCCTGACAGTCATCACATCTACCTGAGAACAGAGGTAAAGCTGGGTTGAATATCTTGCCCAAAAGCTGGCACCTCCAACAGTGCAGCACACCCTCAATACTTACTTGTGTCAACATGCACTACATACTCTTGAATGGGATTTGAACAGACGGCCCTCAACCTGGACCAAGAAAGCTCTTAACTGAGCTGCAGCTGATACAAACTGGAAACCAATCTATTGCATAAATATGTGTTCACTGCAAATTTCCTGTTACTGTGCTTTTTGGTTTTCCAGTTGTGCCGGCATTTATTGTCACTCAGAGTCTTGGGTCTTGATCTATTTCAGACAATCACCTACGTGCCATAGAACTCACCTGACTTTCATAACGAGCTGGAGTAAGCTATTCAACCCCTCTACGGTCTGCTTCACCACTCAATAAGATCATGATTATAGAGTCACAGAGTTATACAGCATGGAAACAGACCCTTCAGTCCAACTTGTCCATGCCGACCAAGTTTCCCAAACTAAACTAACCCCATTTGCCTGTGTTTGGCCCATATCCCTTAAACTTTCCTATTCACGGACCTGTCCAAATGTCTCTTAAATGTTGCACCTGTACCTGCGTCTACCACTTCTTCCAGTAGTTCATTCCACTTATGAACCACCCTCACTGTGAAAATGTTGCTCCTCAGATCCCTTTTAAATCTTCCTTTGCACAGCTTAAAACTATGCCTCCTTCTTTTGAATTCCTCAACTCTAGGGAAAAGACCTTTGCAATCCACCTTATCTATGCCCCCTCATGATTTTATAAATCTCTATATGGTCACCCCTCAGCCTCTTATGGTCCAGGGAAAAAAGTCTGGGTCCCAACCCAAAATATCAATTTTCCTGCACCTCCGATGCTGCCTGACCTGTTGTGTACCTCCAACTCCACAATGTGTTGTCCCAACCTGTCTAGCCTCTCCTTATAACTCAAACCCTCCAGTCATCAGCAACATCAAAGTAAATCTATTTCAATCTGATTGTGGTTTTATGTCCATCCTCCTGGCTGTCGCTTACAACCTTTTGTTGTTCATATATTCAATGACTCGGCTCCACTTTGCTCTGTCTCAAAGAGAATTCGAAGGCCTAACGACACTCTGAAAGAAAAAAAAGTTGTTCCTCATCCCCATTTTAGATGGGAGATGCCTCATTCTGAAGCCTCTCAGTCCCAGAGACTCCTACACGCTTCAATAAGATCTCCCTTAATTCGTCGAGACCTAATGAGTTCAGGCCTAAGCTATTGAACCTTATGTCATAATAGAGATGTGGTTGACTCTTAACTGTTCTCTGAAATACCCTCACAAGCCACTTAGTCCAACGGCAATTAAACATGAACAACAAGTGCTGGCTTGGCCAATGATGTCCACATTCCAAGGAAGTATAAGAAGAAACACATGGCAGTCATAAATACCAAAAATCCCCTGGTAGACTTGAAGCCTATGTCCTTCGCCTACATATGGTGAAAAACCCAGGCACGTGCTGCTACAGAAGATAATTCCCAAGGATCAGTGTATAAAACAGTGAACTCAAGACTCAAGTTCTTGTGATTTTGTAAGAACGTTTCACTGTATTTTTCATGTAGAAGTACATGTGAAAATAAAATTTCTATTCCATTCATGGTGGCATGAACTGGGCCCAAACTTCACAGAAACATTATCAGCAAATTGTTTTCCTTCAGTAGCTGTGAGGTATGAACAGTAAACAGTAGACACACAGCCTGCCAAGCAGCATGTAAAGGATTTGTATCTGTATACATAATTAATATGACCTTTCATTTGATATTAAACCTCACTGCAGAGTTGAGGTTAAATAATTTTTTTTACACCCCTCTGATTCCATTAGCAAATTGAGAGAAAAGGTTATTGACCTGAACAAATTAGGGTTGAAATCAGACACATAAATCACTTCTGAAGAAGGGTCACCGGACCTGAAACATTAACTCTGATTTCCCTATACAGATGCTGCCAAACCTGCTGAGCTTTTCCAGCAATTTCTGCTCTTGTTTCTGATTTCCAGCATCCGCAGTTCTATTGGGGTTTTTTTTTACATAAATCACTCTTTATTACAAGGTAACAAAATTTCACAAACCAGCCAGTACTGTATTATTAAATTTATTCTAACTATTCAAGAAATGTCCTCTTGCTTCAAGTCAGTTGCTCACCGAGTCAAAGTCCTTGATCCAGGAGGAGAGGGGCAGCAGACAACAAGGGAACACCACTGCCAGTACATTCCCCTCCAAATCACTCACCATCCTGATGTTCAATTATTTCACTGTTCCTTCAGTGTCGCTGGCTCAAAGCCTTAAAAGCCACCCCGTCCCTAACAGCATTGTTGGTGCACGCACACTCCAACGACTACAGCAGTTGAAGAAGGCAGCTCACCACCATCTTCTCCAAGGCAATTAAGGATGGGCAATAAATGCTGACCAGTGAGTGAATTTTTTAAAAGCAGCGGTCTGCACGGATCTGAGCCATAACCTGACGTTGACGTTTTGGTGCAGTACCGAGGGAGAGCCGTCTTTCGAATGAGGCTCCCCTCTCGCGTGGGGACAAAATATCTCACAGCTGTACTTTAAAGTCAAACAGAGGTGTTCTTCCCACTGTCCTGGGCTACACTTATCCTTCACCCAATAACACGAAACAAAGTGAAACAGAAGTTGCTGGAGAAACTCCGCAAGTCGAATGCATCTCTGGAGATAGAAAACAAAGTTAATGATTCAAACCTGGTGACCCTTCATAAGAACTGGTCACTGGACTCGGAACGTTAACTTTGTTTGAGTGACAGGGGATTTATACACAAATCCTACATTACATCAAAAGGTTAAGGCACCGTAGTCCCAGATGACTGTTCCCTCATAAAAGAAAGAGGTAATCGGTGGTGGTTTAATCTGAAGGTCGCCATTACTCAGGTGGGGGGAGAGGCTGAGAAGGAGACATTATCTGGTGCAGGAATTGAACCCATGCTATTTGCATCACTAACCAGCTGAGCTAACCAACTCCCCACCCAAATTCCATGACAACGGTGATCAAAATTGGAAAAGTATTTCATTGAAGTTTGCTACATAACTGGTGATATTAATTCTTTTATGCAGTTTAATCCCACTGCTACGTCTTCTCCTCAGCGTTTGCTCCATGGTACGTTACACCACGTGGTGCCAAGGTGCTGATTATGCTCAAACAGGTAAATGATGAATGAGGAGCCTATTGGATAAAGTTATTCATTTTCTATCACAGTCCTATGTTGCCTCTTCCCTGAAGTTGAAGAGTACATCAGCTGGCAAGGAACAATTAAAGGCCACTCAGACTTTATAGCCTTGATTTCAGTCACACTCAAACCAGTTACTAGATCAGAAACACTCACATCGAAAGAAAATTAACAGCAATCACAAAATAGGGGCACAAAGAGCTGGCAGAGGAGGCAACACGTAATGAGACCTCCAAAATGTACATTAAAGAAGCACAACGCATTGCATACTTAGAACATAGAACATAGAACATTACAGCACAGTACAGGCTCTTCGGCCCTCGATGTTGTGCCGACCTGTCATACCGATCTCAAGCCCATCTAACCTACACTATTCCATGTACGCCCATATGCTTGTCCAATGACGACTTAAATGTACCTAAAGTTGGCGAATCTACTACTGTTGCAGGCAAAGCGTTCCATTCCCTTACTACTCTCTGAGTAAAGAAACTACCTCTGACATCTGCCCTATATCTTTCACCCCTCAATTTAAAGCTGTGCCCCCTTGTGCTCACCGTCACCATCCTAGGAAAAAGGCTCTCCCTATCCACGCTATCTAACCCTCTGATTATTTTATATGTTTCAATTAAGTCACCTCTCAACCTTCTTCTCTCTAACAAAATCAGCCTCAAGTCCCTCAGCCTTTCCTCGTAAAATTACCAGTGTCTTCAGATTGCTATCTGCTAGAGGATGTAATTACATAAATCCTGTAATGAACATGGTTTATTATTTTACAAAAAACCTGTAAACTGTGATACGAATGAACAATGCACTGAGAACAAAACTACCATCTCTGGTATCTGGTAAAACCCAGAGCAAAGACACAGTAAGACGAATACACGATCCAAAGATGCGTAGGCTAGGTGGATTGGTCATGCTAAATTGCCCGTAGTGTTCAGGGGTGTGTGGGTTATAGGGGGATGGGTCTGGGTGGGATGCTTCAAGGGGCAGTGTGGATTTGTTGGGCCAAAGGGCCTGTTCCCACACTGTAGGGAATCTTATCAAGTAACTTCTTTGTGAATATGAGTTGGGATCAAGGATAGCCAATCACCTTTTCCACCAGGATATTTCATATTGGAATGGGAATAGAGCAGAAAAAGCCATTTTTGTGGTCAGGTTTCCTACAGTTTAATGGATGTCAGAGACAGGCAAACAGCAGTTTGTTGTGGGCAGTCCAGAGAAAGGCGTTGTAGTTTTGCAAATTAGCGTGGAGGTCAAAGGGAGGTAGTTTCTAATTGAAGGGCAGATCCTGCAGTCTTTCACAGACTCGGCAGAGATGTGCCCTTGCCTGGTCAATGTAAAAGGAAATTAATTGAAACAGGCTTGACTGCTGGTGATGGATTAAAGAAACAATCCAAAAACTGAGATAAGCCCTGGAGACTGTCCCTGAAAGTTACTAATTAGTAAAACAGGGATATGGAAAGCTGTTGGAAGCTGGGAGCTACTGTAAACTGTTTATTAAAAGGAAACTCTGGAATTCTGTGGAGAGTGTGATAAGCACACATATTCAGTAGCTTAATGCATATGTTTCTACAGCAAAGCATTTAGTCAAGAGTATTTTTGTTTTAATCATTTGTTACAATGAAATTTTTAAAACGTGAGAAAGCTTGCCTGTCATTCTTTCTGTCACTAACTGAAAGTTGGGAATCTCTTGTTTTTTAAAGTTACTGGTCTATTTAAAGTATTGTAACATTTTGCGCATATATACTCAGCTCATTTTGCTCCTTCATCCTGCTGGGAATCTCATCCTTTATTTTATAATCTCAAGCACAATCCACACAATACTTTCTCTCTGAAGGGTGTGCTTGCAAGGCTAGAAAATTGGGGCTAAAGGATTAGCAAGGCCGAGAACATACAATTATAGTTATTGCAGATAGCATCTCTAAATATAACGATTATGTAGCCTAGTCTAGAAACTGGGCTACTCTGACTTTGCATTGACAGTCCAGTTTTCATTTGCACCCTTTAAATTCTACGTTTTTGACCAGAGAACAAAGGTAAAATTGGACACAGGATAAATGGATTACTTCTGTACAAAAATACAGTATTAGCTCTAAGAGAATCCAGGACAAATGGATGGATGTATCAAATGGTGGCTAACTCACTCCTCCAAGGGATAATTCCTCAAAACAGAATTGGGTAATTGTCCTGCAACTCAATCAGGCACCAAAAGTGACCTTTGCAGACCTCATTATCACCAGCAATTTGTGGTTCATATACAAGCCCAAGTCTAGTGAGATTGAGGTTTCAGATGTGTCAATGGCCAGGAGAGAGGAGCATCTGATCAATCACCATGGCAACCAATTCTTGCCATTTGCAATGAAGACACACTTAACAACTGAGCAGGAATGCAATAGCGCAATGACAGCATTCCAGAAATTGCAGGTATGCTTGTATAGCGTTCACAAAGACTACAATGCTCTGCTATTGTGAAAGTAAACTCGTAATAAATTAAATTTACAAAGTCACTTACATTAGCAGGCTGTGGTGCAGCAGAGGACAGAAAATGGTATAGGTTGAGATTTCTCAAATCAGAATAAAATGCCAATTGAATGCACAAGTGTTTATGCATTGACCATTCTTCTGGAATCAATGATTCAGTTAACAAGAACAACCTGGCAAGAACAGATCCGATGCTAGGAATCCTGCGATGAGTAACTCACCTTTTGATTCCATAAAGCCCCTCTGCCACCTACAAGGCACAGCTCAGCAGGGTGATGGAACAATCCCCACTCGCCTGGATGAGCACAGCCGCTCAAGAAGGTCAACATATTCCAGGACAATACAACCAAACTGATTGGCACCCCATCTGTCATCTTCATCCCCATAACCCCACATGGGTTTTCTTACCATGGCTAACCCACCTAAATGTACATTCCTTCGACACTGCATGGAAATTTTTAGCATGGCCAATCCATCTAACCTGCACAGCTTTGGACTTTGGGAGGAAACTGGAGCACCTGGAGGAGACACACACAGACACAGGGAGAACGTGCCTTTGTCAAGGTGGTGGCGAGCTGTCTTCTTGAACCGCTGCAGTTCCTGTGCTGTAAGTTAACCCACAATGTCCTTTGGGAGGGCTTTCCCGGAATTTTGACCAGTCCCTGTGAAGAAACAGTGATCTATTTCCACATCAGGATGTTGAGTGGCTTGGAACGGAATTTGCAGATTGTGGTGCTTCAGTGCACCTGTGGTCCTGTTCAAGAAGGCTTGACAAGAACATTTCCTTTTCTTGGTGGTTATTGACTGTATAAATGCTGGAGAAGTTTCTGGGAAAATGAGTTATTCCGAGTCATTCATTACTGGGGGAAAACGGCAATCCCCCCATAATTATCACCCAAGTGTCTCCTAGTTCTATGTTGGGCACTTAATGAAATTTAGATTCACTAATTGGCTTGTGGGTACAGGAAATGCCCCCAGTTCTAACAGGCACAACCCACCATGGGAAATTAGGGTACTGGATGTGAGTTTGCTCGCTGAGCTGGAAGGTTAGTTTTCAGACATTTCGTCACCATTCTAGGTAACATCATCAGTGAGCCTCCGATGAAGCGCTGGTGTTATGTCCCACTTTCTATTTATCTGGTTAGGTGTCCTTGGGTTGGTGATGTCATTTCCTGCATTGGTGATGTCATTTCCTGTCCTTTTTCTCAGGGGATGGTAGATTGACTCCAAATCAATGTGTTAGTTGATGGAGTTCCGGTTGGAATGCCATGCTTCTAGGAATTCTCGTGCGTGTCTCTGTTTGGCTTGTCCTAGGATGGATGTGTAGGAACACATCAGCATGGAAGGAGGCTATTTGGGTTATTGTGCTGGTGCTAACTCTTAGAGAGTTCCCTGCAGTAAGTTGATCATCCTCAGTCATTGTTCCAAATCCCTTTTTGAAATTAAGTATCTTTTCAGGTAGGATGTTCTATATCCCACCCCCTCCATATGAATGATAGAAACATTTTCTTAATCTTGATCTGCTGTTGGATCTATCCCAAACGATTTAAAATCTATTCAGAGGAGTAGTGCTTTCCTGTCTATTTTTATCAAATATTTGTTTTTGGGATAACAGCATTCGTTACTTGTAGTTATTCAGGGTCATGAGGAGACAACCTCAGAGTATAAGAAGGCAAGAAATTGGAGCAGGAGTAGATGACTGGGGCCATTGAATCCATTTCCATCCTTCGATATAATTATGGCTGACCTTGAGAGGTGAAAAATCTGTCCCATCCCAGCCTTTAATATATTCAATGATGGAGCATTTACAGTTCTCTGAGATAATTCCAAACGTTTGCAAACCCTTTGAGTGAAGTAATTTCCTCACATCCAATCGCCAATGCAACACCTTTACATAGTGGGAAAGGAAACTAAAACAGGCACCTGTAGGCCACTTAGCCTATCATCTGTTATTTGGAAATTGGCAGAGAGTGTTATAAAGGATGTCATGCAGACCATTTAGAAATATGTAATATGATGAATAGCAGAGCCAGCACAGTTACATGAAGGGGAAATCACATCAGACAAATTTGCTAGGACTCTTTGGGGAGGTGACAAGCAAGTTAGCTTAAGGGAAAGCAGTGAATATAATATATGTGCACTTTCAGGTGCTTGATAAGGTGCCACACATTCAGCCATTTCATAAGATAAGAGCCCCTGGTGTTGGAGGTTGTATATTAAAATAGATAGAGAATTGACTAACTAATAGAAAACAGAAGGTTGGGATAAGACTGGCACTTTCAGGATGGCAACCTCTAAATAGTGGAGTGCCACAGAGATCAGTGCTGAGGTCACAACTGCAGTGAGCAAACTCACATCCAGTACCCTAATTTCCCATGGTGGGTTGTGCCTGTTAGAACTGGGGGCATTTCCTGTACCCACAAGCCAATTAGTGAATCTCAATTTCATTAAGTGCCCAACATAGAACTAGGAGACACTTGGGTGATAATTATGGGGGGATTGCCGTTTTCCCCCAGTAATGAATTACTCGGAATAACTCATTTTCCCAGAAACTTCACAACTATTTGCCTTGTATATTAATGAATTGAATTTGGCAAGTAAATGAACTATCACCAAGTTAGTGAATGATAAAGCAATAGCTGGAGAGGCAAGACATGAAGGTGACTTCAGCTGAGTGGAGACAGATTGAGTGAGTGATCAAAATCTTGTCAAATGAAATATAATGTCGGAAAATGTAAGGTTAAGCACTTGGTGGGAAGAATAGACGAGCTGGATTTTATTTAAATAAAGAAAGGCTGCAGCAAGCTGCAGAATGGAGGGATTTAGGAAGCTTCATGCATGAATCACAAAAAACTAACATCTAAGCTCAGTAGTAAGATAATAAAATGTGAGGCTGGATGAACACAGCAGGCCAAGCAGCATCTCAGGAGCACAAAAGCTGACGTTTCGGGCCTAGACCCTTCATCAGAGAGGGTCCCTGATGAAGGGTCTAGGCCCGAAACGTCAGCTTTTGTGCTCCTGAGATGCTGCTTGGCCTGCTGTGTTCGTCCAGCCTCACATTTTATTATCTCGGATTCTCCAGCATCTGCAGTTCCCACTATCTCTGATACTAATCCAATATCAGTAGTGTTTGTTTAAAAGGGAGTGAAGTGTAAATGAAGAGAGGGCAAGATTCTCAACAGCAACTAGGGACACGCAATAAATGCAGGTCCAGTTAGCGATGCCCACATCACATGAATGAAATAAAAGTAGTAAACTGACTTGGTGGTAGTTGAAGACAGCATTTCTTGTGTTGCAAGGAAAGCTCATTGCATGTGTGTTTTGTGCCAAATCCAGCTTTTCATCCACTAGAATTTTCCTCCATTTATTTTGGTAAGCATCTTTGATAGAAACTAACCTTGTCTCTTGCTTTCGGCAATTTTAGCTAGTACTGTTGTTACTCAAAGAACATACCTCCCTGATTTATCTGTCTGCTGCAATCAAATTAACAGAGGATACTGACCACCTTCCGGTAGTTAAAAAGAACAACTGTTTGTTACAAATAGGTAAATTCTGATCATGGGTAACCAGTTATGAGCTATCAATGTATGGCGCTATTAGTTAAAACTCTAACCCACATTTAAAATCCTTACTCAGATACCGACAGTCAAAGAAAAAAGAAGTCATTGATTTTATTGATAGAGGGAGAAGCACAGTGCAATAGCACCAGTCCATTGGGTTTGCTGATATGATCTTTATGCATCCCAAGAACTTCTGTTTTTCAATGTCCTTTCTCCAGGAAGCACAGGTCAATTGCTTCACTAGCTACAAAGTTTCATAGTTCCTGGTTAAAGGCAGCAACTGTGGGAGAAAATAGCTGGCTTGTTTCAGGTATTTTTTCTGAAGAGATGTGCAACATACCTTTCCATAAGTCTGAAGGCGTCTCCCACTGTATTGTTCACACCCGCTAACTGTTCAGCTGCCCAGAAACCAATCAAAGAGTTGATGACTTTTGGCATTCACAGCTGGTCACAGTTGCACAGACCAATCAGGTACCTGTTGCTGGTTGAATTTCACTCTGCCCCTCCCCTGTGCCATGCTGTCTTATCTCACCTTCCCCAATCTTACCAAGCAGCAATGTAAACACACCTTTCAACGAATTCCAGCAGCTTGATTTTTTAGAAGTGCAATAATATTGTCCATTCTTTTTAAAAAAAAGTATTTTTGTTCACAATCAAAAATAAAGAAAAGTAAGTGGTCTTTATACGTGCATCTGCTGCCTTCTAGGTGGTGGGCCTTACAGGTTCGAAAGATGCTGTTGGAGAAACTTGAGCTTGTTACTATAGTACTATTTTGTAGATTGTACACACTGCTGCCACTGTGCATTGTTGATGGAGGGAGTGAATGGCATGGGTCTGGGTGGGATGCTCGTTGGAGGGTCGGTGCTGACCCAATGGGCCAAATAGCCTCTTTCTGCACTGAAGGGATTATATGATTCACTGAATTAGGAATCAGTGAGAAACAGTAGTCCAATCGGAGGCATTCCCAATCTTAGTATCCTTCTGGTTCCCCAAATGTTTGGCTGCAAAGAGAATTGATGTTTTGTTTGTCATCCTTTAACTAATAAGAAACTGAGCCGAACTTGTTCATTGTCAATTGATAAACTGAGTGCTCACTTAATCACTGTCAATGATAAGCCCCGCACCAATCGCCAAAGCATTAACTTGCAGCCTTGTTTCCACTGACTGCTCACTCACCTGAACATCTCCAAAGCTCACCACTCACTCACCTGTACAAATCCAAAACTCACTACTCACTCACTCACCGGTACGCCTCCAAAGCTCACCACTCACTCACCTGTACTTCTCCAAAACTCACCACTCACTCACCTGTACATCTCCAAAGCTCACCACTCACTCACCTGTACATCTCCAAAACTCACCACTCACTCACCTGTACATCTCCAAAACTGACCACTCACTCAACTGTACATCTCCAAAATTCACCACTCACTCACCTGTACATCTCCAAAACTGACCACTCACTCACCTGTACATCTCCAAAGCTCACCACTCACTCACCTGTACATCTCCACAACTCACCACTCACTCACCTGTACCCCTCCAAAGCTCACCACTCACTCACCTGTACATCTCCACAACTCACCACTCACTCACCTGTACATCTCCAAAGCTCACCACTCACTCACATGTACATCTCCACAACTCACCACTCACTCACCTGTACACCTCCAAAGCTCACCACTCACTCACCTGTACCCCTCCAAAGCTCACCACACACTCACCTGTACATCTCCAAAACTCACCACTCACTCACCTGTACCCCTCCAAAGCTCACCACTCACTCACCTGTACATCTCCAAAACTCACCACTCACTCACCTGTACCCCTCCAAAGCTCACCACACACTCACCTGTACATCTCCAAAACTCACCACTCACTCACCTGTACCCCTCCAAAGCTCACCACTCACTCACCTGTACATCTCCAAAACTCACCACTCACTCACCTGTACATCTCCACAACTCACCACTCACTCACCTGTACCCCTCCAAAGCTCACCACTCACTCACCTGTACATCTCCACAACTCACCACTCACTCACCTGTACATCTCCAAAGCTCACCACTCACTCACATGTACATCTCCACAACTCACCACTCACTCACCTGTACACCTCCAAAGCTCACCACTCACTCACCTGTACCCCTCCAAAGCTCACCACACACTCACCTGTACATCTCCAAAACTCACCACTCACTCACCTGTACCCCTCCAAAGCTCACCACTCACTCACCTGTACATCTCCAAAACTCACCACTCACTCACCTGTACCCCTCCACAACTGACCACTCACTCACCTGTACCCCTCCAAAACTGACCACTCACTCACCTGTACATCGTCAAAACTCACCACTCACTCACCTGTACCCCTCCAAAACTGACCACTCACTCACCTGTACACCTCCAAATCTGACCACTCACTCACCTGTATCCCTCCAAAACTCACCACTCACTCACCTGTACATCTCCAAAGCTCACCACTCACTCACCTGTACCCCTCCAAAGCTCACCACTCACTCACCTGTACATCTCCAAAACTGACCACTCACTCACCTGTACATCTCCAAAACTCACCACTCACTCACCTGTACATCTCCAAAACTGACCACTCACTCACCTGTACATCTCCAAAACTCACCAGTCACTCACCTGTACATCTCCAAAACTCACCACTCACTCACCTGTACCCCTCCACAACTGACCACTCACTCACCTGTACCCCTCCAAAACTGACCACTCACTCACCTGTACATCGCCAAAACTCACCACTCACTCACCTGTACCCCTCCAAAACTGACCACTCACTCACCCGTACCGCTCTGAAACTCACCACTCACTCACCTGTACCCCTCCAAAACTGACCACTCACTCACCTGTACACCTCCAAATCTGACCACTCACTCACCTGTATCCCTCCAAAACTCACCACTCACTCACCTGTACATCTCCAAAGCTCACCACTCACTCACCTGTACCCCTCCAAAGCTCACCACTCACTCACCTGTACATCTCCAAAACTGACCACTCACTCACCTGTACATCTCCAAAACTCACCACTCACTCACCTGTACATCTCCAAAACTGACCACTCACTCACCTGTACATCTCCAAAACTCACCAGTCACTCACCTGTACATCTCCAAAACTGACCACTCACTCACCTGTACATCTCCAAAAGACACCACTCACTCACCTGTACATCTCCACAACTCACCACACACTCACCTGTACCCCTGCAAAACTCACCACTCACTCACCTGTACCCCTCCAAAACTCACCACTCACTCACCTGTACATCTCCAAAACTGACCACTCACTCACCCGTACCCCTCCGAAACTCACCACTCACTCACCCGTACCCCTCCGAAACTGACCACTCACTCACCCGTACCCCTCCGAAACTCACCACTCACTCACCTGTACCCATCTGAAGCTCACCACTCATCCACTCACCTGTACATCTCCAAAACTCACCACTCACTCACCTGTACCCCTCCGAAACTCACCACTCACTCACCTGTACCCCTCCAAAGCTCACCACTCACTCACTCACCTGTACATCTCCACAACTCACAACTCACTCACCTGTACCCCTGTAAAACTCACCACTCACTCACCTGTACATCTCCAAAACTGACCACTCACTCACCCGTACCCATCCGAAACTCCCCACTCACTCACGCGTACCCCTCCGAAACTCACCACTCACTCACCTGTACCCATCCGAAGCTCACCACGGATCCACTCACCTGTACATCTCCAAAACTCACCACTCACTCACCTGTACCCCTCCAAAACTCACCACTCACTCACCCGTACCCCTCCGAAACTCACCACTCACTCACCCGTACCCCTCCGAAACTCACCACTCACTCACCTGTACCCCTCCAAAACTGACCACTATTTCACCCGTACCGCTCCGAAACTCACCACTCACTCACTCACCTGTACATCTCCAAAACTCACCACTCACTCACCTGTACACCTCCAAAACTCACCACTCACTCACCTGTACATCTCCAAAGCTCACCACTCACTCACCTGTACATCTCCAAAGCTCACCACTCACTCACCTGTACATCCCCAAAACTCACCACTCACTCACCTGTACCCCTCCAAAACTGACCACTCACTCACCTGTACCCCTTCGAAACTCACCACTCACTCACCTGTACCCCTCCAAAGCTCACCACTCACTCACTCACCTGTACATCTCCAAAACTCACCACTCACTCACCTGTACCCCTTCGAAACTCACCACTCACTCACTCACCTGTACATCTCCACACCTCACCACTCACTCACCTGTACATCTCCACAACTCACCACTCACTCACCTGTACCCCTGCAAAACTCACCACTCACTCACCTGTACCCCTCCAAAACTCACCACTCACTCACCTGTACATCTCCAAAACTGACCACTCACTCACCCGTACCCCTCCGAAACTCACCACTCACTCACCTGTAAATCTCCAAAACTCACCACTCACTCACCTGTACACCTCTAAAACTCACCACTCACTCACCTGTACTCCTCCAAAACTCACCAGTCACTCACCTGCACCCCTCCAAAACTGACCACTCACTCACCTGTACACCTCCAAAACTGACCAGTCACTCACCTGTACCCCTCCAAAACTCACCACTCACTCACTTGTACATCTCCAAAGCTCACCACTCACTCACCTGTACCCCTCCAAAGCTCACCACTCACTCACCTGTACATCTCCAAAACTGACCAAACACTCACCTGTACATCTCCAAAACTCACCACTCACTCACCTGTACATCACCAAAACTGAACACTCACTCACCTGTACATCTCCACAACTCACCACTCACTCACCTGTACATCTCCAAACCTCACCACTCAGTCACCTGTACATCTCCAAAACTGAACACTCACTCACCTGTACATCTCCACAACTCACCACTCACTCACCTGTACATCTCCAAACCTCACCACTCACTCACCTGTACATCTCCAAAACTGAACACTCACTCACCTGTACATCTCCACAACTCACCACTCACTCACCTGTACATTTCCAAACCTCACCACTCAGTCACCTGTACATCTCCAAAGCTCACCACTCACTCACCTGTACACCTCCAAAACTCACCACTCACTCACCTGTACATCTCCAAAGCTCACCACTCACTCACCTGTACCCCTCCAAAGCTCACCACTCACTCACCTGTACATCTCCAAAACTGACCAGTCACTCACCTGTACCCCTCCAAATCTGACCACTCACTCACCTGTACCCCTCCAAAACTCACCACTCACTCACTCACCTGTACATCTCCAAAACTCACCACTCACTCACCTGTACCCCTCCAAAGCTCACCACTCACTCACTCACCTGTACATCTCCACAACTCACCACTCACTCACCTGTACCCCTCCAAAGATCACCACTCACTCACTCACCTGTACATCTACACAACTCACCACTCACTCACCTGTACATCTTCAAAACTGACCACTCACTCACCTGTACATCTCCAAAACTCACCAGTCACTCACCTGTACATCTCCACAACTCACCACTCACTCACCTGTACCCCTGCAAAACTCACCACTCACTCACCTGTACCCCTCCAAAACTCACCACTCACTCACCTGTACATCTCCAAAACTGACCACTCACTCACCCGTACCCCTCCGAAACTCACCACTCACTCACCTGTAAATCTCCAAAACTCACCACTCACTCACCTGTACACCTCTAAAACTCACCACTCACTCACCTGTACACCTCCAAAACTCACCAGTCACTCACCTGCACCCCTCCAAAACTGACCACTCACTCACCTGTACACCTCCAAAACTGACCAGTCACTCACCTGTACCCCTCCAAAACTCACCACTCACTCACTTGTACATCTCCAAAGCTCACCACTCACTCACCTGTACCCCTCCAAAGCTCACCACTCACTCACCTGTACATCTCCAAAACTGACCAAACACTCACCTGTACATCTCCAAAACTCACCACTCACTCACCTGTACATCTCCAAAACTGAACACTCACTCACCTGTACATCTCCACAACTCACCACTCACTCACCTGTACATCTCCAAACCTCACCACTCAGTCACCTGTACATCTCCAAAACTGAACACTCACTCACCTGTACATCTCCACAACTCACCACTCACTCACCTGTACATCTCCAAACCTCACCACTCACTCACCTGTACATCTCCAAAACTGAACACTCACTCACCTGTACATCTCCACAACTCACCACTCACTCACCTGTACATTTCCAAACCTCACCACTCAGTCACCTGTACATCTCCAAAGCTCACCACTCACTCACCTGTACACCTCCAAAACTCACCACTCACTCACCTGTACATCTCCAAAGCTCACCACTCACTCACCTGTACCCCTCCAAAGCTCACCACTCACTCACCTGTACATCTCCAAAACTGACCAGTCACTCACCTGTACCCCTCCAAATCTGACCACTCACTCACCTGTACCCCTCAAAAACTCACCACTCACTCACTCACCTGTACATCTCCAAAACTCACCACTCACTCACCTGTACCCCTCCAAAGCTCACCACTCGCTCACTCACCTGTACATCTCCACAACTCACCACTCACTCACCTGTACCCCTCCAAAGATCACCACTCACTCACTCACCTGTACATCTCCAAAACTGACCAGTCACTCACCTGTACCCCTCCAAATCTGACCACTCACTCACCTGTACCCCTCAAAAACTCACCACTCACTCACTCACCTGTTCATCTCCAAAACTCACCACTCACTCACCTGTACCCCTCCAAAGCTCACCACTCATCCACTCACCTGTACATCTCCAAAACTCACCACTCACTCACCTGTACCCCTCCAAAACTCACCACTCACTCACCTGTACCCCTCCAAAGCTCACCACTCACTCACTCACGTGTACATCTCCACAACTCACCACTCACTCACCTGTACATCTCCACAACTCACCACTCACTCACCTGTACCCCTCCAAAGCTCACCACTCACTCACCTGTACATCTCCAAAGCTCACCACTCACTCACCTGTACCCCTCCAAAACTGACCACTCACTCACCCGTACCGCTCCGAAACTCACCACTCACTCACCTGTACATCTCCAAAGCTCACCACTCACTCACCTGTACATCGCCAAAACGCACGACTCACTCACCTGTACCACTCCAAAACTGACCACTCACTCACCTGTACCCCTCCAAAACTCACCACTCACTCGCCTGTACCCCTCCAAAACTCACCACTCACTCACCTGTACATCTCCAAATCTCACCACTCACTCACCTGTACCCCTCCACAACTGACCACTCACTCACCTGTACCCCTCCAAAACTCACCACTCACTCACCTGTACATCTCCAAAGCTCACCACTCACTCACCTGTACCCCTCCAAAGCTCACCACTCACTCACCTGTACATCTCCAAAACTGACCACTCACTCACCTGTACATCTCCAAAGCTCACCACTCACTCACCTGTACATCGCCAAAACTCAACACTCACTCACCTGTACATCTCCAAAGCTCACCACTCACTCACCTGTACACCTCCAAAACTCAACACTCACTCACCTGTACCCCTCCAAAACTGACCACTCACTCACCTGTACCCCTTCGAAACTCATCACTCACTCACCTGTACCCCTCCAAAGCTCACCACTCACTCACTCACCTGTACATCTCCAAAACTCACCACTCACTCACCTGTACCCCTTCGAAACTCACCACTCACTCACTCACCTGTACATCTCCACAACTCACCACTCACTCACCTGTACATCTCCACAACTCACCACTCACTCACCTGTACCCCTGCAAAACTCACCACTCACTCACCTGTACCCCTCCAAAACTCACCACTCACTCACCTGTACATCTCCAAAACTGACCACTCACTCACCCGTACCCCTCCGAAACTCACCACTCACTCACCTGTACCCATCCGAAGCTCACCACTCATCCACTCACCTGTACATCTCCAAAACTCACCACTCACTCACCTGTACACCTCCAAAACTCACCAGTCACTCACCTGCACCCCTCCAAAACTGACCACTCACTCACCTGTACACCTCCAAAACTGACCAGTCACTCACCTGTACCCCTCCAAAACTCACCACTGACTCACCTGTACATCTCCAAAGCTCACCACTCACTCACCTGTACCCCTCCAAAGCTCACCACTCACTCACCTGTGCATCTCGAAAACTGACCACTCACTCACATGTACATCTCCAAAACTCACCACTCACTCACCTGTACATCTCCAAAACTCACCACTCACTCACCTGCACATCTCCAAACCTCACCAGTCAGTCACCTGTACATCTCCAAAGCTCACCACTCACTCACCTGTACACCTCCAAAACTCACCACTCACTCACCTGTACATCTCCAAAGCTCACCACTCACTCACCTGTACCCCTCCAAAGCTCACCACTCACTCACCTGTACATCTCCAAAACTGACCAGTCACTCACCTGTACCCCTCCAAAACTGACCACTCACTCACCTGTACCCCTTCGAAACTCACCACTCACTCACCTGTACCCCTCCAAAGCTCACCACTCACTCACCCACCTGTACATCTCCAAAACTCACCACTCACTCACCTGTACCCCTCCAAAGCTCACCACTCACTCACTCACCTGTACATCTCCACAACTCACCACTCACTCACCTGTACATCTCCACAACTCACCAATCACCTGTACCCCTGCAAAACTCACCACTCACTCACCTGTACCCCTCCAAAACTCACCACTCACTCACCTGTACATCTCCAAAACTGACCACTCACTCACCCGTACCCCTCCGAAACTCACCACTCACTCACCTGAACCCATCCGAAGCTCACCACTCATCCACTCACCTGTACATCTCCAAAACTCACCACTCACTCACCTGTACCCCTCCAAAACTCACCAGTCACTCACCTGCACCCCTCCAAAACTGACCACTCACTCACCTGTACACCTCCAAAACTGACCACTCACTCACCTGTACCCCTCCAAAACTCACCACTCACTCACCTGTACCCCTCCAAAGCTCACCACTCACTCACCTGTACATCTCCAAAACTCACCACTCACTCACCTGTACCCCTCCAAAACTCACCACTCACTCACCTGTACCCCTCCAAAACTGACCACTCACTCACCTGTACATCTCCAAAACCCACCACTCACTCACCTGTACCCCTCCAAAACTCACCACTCACTCACCTGTACCCCTCCAAAACTCACCGCTCACTCACCTGTACATCTCCAAAGCTCACCACTCACTCACCTGTACTTCTCCAAAACTGACCACTCACCTGTACACCTCAGAAACTCACCACTCAAATGCACACCTTAGTAATTGACCACTGACCTGTACACCTCCAAAACTGACCACACACTCACCTGCATACCTCAGAAACTGACCACTCACCTATACACCTCAAAAACTGTCCACTCACCCGCACATCTCAGAAACTGACCATTCACTCACCTGTAAACCTCAGAAACTGACCACTCACCTATACACCTCAGAAACTGACCACTCACCTATACACCTCAGAAACTCACCACTCACCTGTACACCTCAGAAACTGACCACTCACTCACCTGCACACTTCCAAAACTGACCACACACCCACCTGTACCCCTCAAAAAGTGACCACTCACTCACCTGTACACCTCAAAAAGTGACCACTCACTCACCTGTACATCTCCAAAGCTCACTCACTCACCTCTACTTCTCCAAAGCTCACCACTCACTCACCTGTACATCTCCAAAACTGACCACTCACCTGTACACCTCAGAAACTTACCACTCACATGCACACCTCAGTAATTGACCACTCACCTGTACACGTCCAAAACTGACCACACACTCACCTGCATACTTCAGAAACTGACCACTCACCTGTACATCTCAGAAACTGACCACTCACCTGTACACCTTAGAAACTGACCACTCACTCACCTGTACATCTCAGAAACTGACCACACACCTGTACACCTTAGAAACTGACCACTCACTCACCTGTACATCTCAGAAACTGACCACACACCTGTACACCTTAGAAACTGACCACTCACTCACCTGTACACCTCAGAAACTGACCACACACAGCGTGGCAGCAACGATCACACCAGACGTTGTCAGACACCAGGGGGATGAAGTGATGGCCTTGTCCTCTCCCATCCCTCAGCCTGGGCTCCTCAGCTTCGCTGAAGATGGTCCTCACGTCGGGAGGTCGGTACCTCTTCCGTCCCTTGCCCTGGGGACTGTGCTCCTCCTTCCATTCCCAGCGAAGCGCTCTGAGCCACGGCTCTGTCTCGATGGGACTACCGTCGGAGAGCGGATGCTGCGCAGGAACACCCAGTACATTCCTGGGCACTTTCAAACCTTTCATTTCTCTACCTCTCTCTCTCTTCCCTCTTTTTTACCCTCTGAAATGTTTTGTTTTGACTTTTTCTACTGATTCCCCACTAACACAAGGTTTGGACAGAGAGAGCCCAGTGCACACACCAGGCGTGTTCCACACCCAATGACAGATGAGATCAGATTTCACTGCCGCACTCTGCAGGCTGTCCCAGCTCAAGGAAATCACCCACGCGTTATTTCACAACTTACTCATGCGACAAGGGGGTGTGTTTAATTGCAATTTTTTAAAAAAGAAAGTAAAAGATTCGGAGGTTGAAAACTCTTCTCAGCAATCTGAAGAACTCAGACTGACATGCATTGGAAAGTGTGCACAGGAGGTTTACAAGAATAGTTTTGAACAAGTCTCGAAATACCCTGAATAATTCTAGTATATCTACTCCACTCACAGGACACGAAACGTTAACTCGTTCCTCTATCTACAGGCGTTGCCAGACCTGGTCAGTTCCTCCGGCAATTTCTGGTTTTGTTTCAGATTTCCAGCACCCACAGTTGTTTGTGTTGTTCGCACAAGCCTCATAGAATCCCTACAAGTGTGGAAGCAGGCCATTCAGCCCATCGAGTCCACACTGACCCACCGAAGAGTGTCCCATCCAGACCCAAAGCTCTACCTTATCCCTGTTACCCTGCATTCCCCATGGCTAACCCACATAGCTGCACATCCTAGAACACTAGGGACAATTTAGCATGGCCAATCCACTTAACCTGAACATCTTCGGATTTGTGGGAGGAAACCGCAGCACCCAGAGAAAACCCACGTTTCCGGGACACTTCAGTTCTGAGGAAAGATTGGAGAGATCGGGACAGCTTCCCCTACAGAGAAGAATAAAAGGAGACTTGAGAGAAGTTCTCCAAAATCTGTGATGGGAGGAAACTGTTCCCACTCCGAAACAGATTCTGAACCAACGGAGACAAACTAAAAGAACAAAAACAGAAGTTGCTGGAAAAGTTCAGCAGGTCAAAAGAAAAAAATCAGAGTTAACGTTTCGGGTCCGGTGACCCTTCCCCTGGGAAAATGTCAGTTTACATGCAGAAAATGGGGAGGGAGGTGGAGCGGGGAGTAAACAATATAATAGAGCCCAAAGAGATAAAAGAACAGTCGGACAGACAAGGGAGTTGATCATGATCAGGCTGGGAGGGTGAGTTGTCATTAATTGGGACTGTTAGTGACTAACAGCAGTGGGTGTCTAATGGCAGGCTATGTAGTAACAAGGCTTGGTGTGTGGGGTAGGGAACTGGGACCTGGGAGAGTTTAGGCCCTAAAATTATTGAACTCAATATTGAGTCCAGAGGCCTGCAGGGTCCCCAAATGGAAAATGAGGTGTTGTTCTTCCAGCTTGCATTAAGCTTCGCTGGAAAATTGCAGCAAACTAGAGACAGAGATGATTACAAGGTGTAGAGCTGGATGAGCACAGCAGGTCAAGCAGCATCAGAGGAGCAGGACAGCTGATGTTTCAAATCAAGACCCTTCTTCAGAAATGGGGGAGGGGAAGGATGAATTGGAACTGTGGACTGGTGAAGCCCTGAGCCAGTGTGATGTGATGCTGTTGGAGAAAGAGATCGAAAGTGTGCATGTGGCTCAGCATGGCACTGAGTGTGGATCTCAGCATGTAGCGAGAGCAGCTATCCGTGGAACATTGAACATCATGGAGATATTTGTTATCCTGGGAGGATTCAAAACATGAGGGATGCACACGGGGTGAGTCTGAACAGGATGCAGTCACTGAGGAATGTGATATGGTGGTGGAAATATGTTTAAACAAATACTCTGTCACCCACCTGGACTGACAGTGAAATTAATGTCAGTGTACAATAAGAAAGATTGGAATGAGAATCCTGTTGGAGAGAGGAACAGAACTTCTTCAAGGTGGGCATGCCTAGAAGACCAAAATTCTACCCCTTAAAGTGAAATAACTTTAAATAGATGTGTGTTATCGAGGTTTTCAGTGACTGACTCTCAATCAGGAGCAACGAAGTTGCAAGTATCTCAAAAGAAGCAAATCCCAGGGTGGTAAGAAACATTCATAGAATCATACATAGAAGTGACACTTCGACCCATCACGTCCGTACTTTCTCAGTCAGTGCACAGTTAGGATGTTAAATGCACTGCCTGGAATTACAATGGAGGTGAGATCAATTGAGGCATTCAAGAGGGCATTGGACGTTTTTCTTAAACAGTAGCTGGGCTATGGAAAAAAGGCAGGAGCTCGCCACAAAGTTAAAATGTTCGGAGAGCCTGGTGCAGACATATTGGGCTGAATGACCACATTCTGCGTCTTAACTAGAAGGTAACACTGAATCAAATAAGAATAGATCAGTTATCCAGGCATCAGTACGAGTGAGGAGTGTTGCAAAAGCAGAATATCACAGATGCTAGAATTTTGAAATCAAACCAGAAAATGCTGGAAAGGCTCAGCAGTTCAGGCAGCAGTTTCCTTTTCTGGAAGTATTTTTTTCTACTGCCCTCTGGATGGAGCTCCTCGTAGTCACCACAAATAATGCCAAGCTCCTTGTGTAGTCCGACTGATGTGTTTTTTTAATAGAATCACATTGCTGTGTCCTTAGCCTTTTCATTTAGTAGCTTGCTCTTCAAATATTTTGTTTCTAAGGAAAATGACCAAAATTCTACCCTCTAAAGTAAAATAAATTTAAATAGATAACAAGGTGTAGAGCTGGATGAACACAGCAGGCCAAGCAGCATCTTAGGAGCAGGAAAGCTGATGTTTCGGGCCCAGACCCTTCATCAGAAAATCCTGCCCCTCTGATGATGCTTGGCCTGCTGTGTTCATCCAGCTCCACACCTTGTTATCTTGGATTCGCCAGCATCTGCAGTTCCCATTATCTCGAGATTAATTTGGATTTAGGTTTGAGGAGCTGTGAAGCAGCAGTCTTAAATAGAGGCTAACGACATATCGTGTAACTTCTAAAGTACAACAGGAAGCCACTATGACACTGGAATATTTTATAAACAACTCATAACTAAATTGGCAAGTTCAGATCGTTGGCATCTGGAGCTGTACTGGGGAAATTGAACAAATATGCCATGGTAATTATGGGTGTGTCATTGATGGGTTTTCCAAAGATGTTATGGAGGGAACAACTTAGTTAGAAACAGCCCAGAATAAGTTAGCCAACAGTACCCATTTGGATGCTTTACAGCTGGATAAGGAAGATTGGGAGCTGTGGAAATTGGTTTTAAAAAAAGCTGCAGAGTAAAAATGATCGCAAACAGGAATGTGCTGCTCCAAATGCAATGCGTAACATGAGGAAAAAGCTGCAGATGGATTCAGCGTTGTGACTGGGCAAACAGGATTTTGATTTTGAGATTGATCATGAAAGGGATGATTTAGCCAAAATCAAAACAAGCTGAGCAGAACTCTGAGAACAGGCAGCAGGTTATTGCAGGTGTAGAGACATTAGTTATAATGAATTGGTTGAACAAACTGTTAAAGGGGGCGGTTTAATGTTTTTTTAATTCATTCACAGGATGAGAGCTTTACTGGCTAGGTCAGCTTTATTGCCCATTCTGAATTGTCCAGAGGGCAGTTAAGAATCAACCATAGAGTCATAATCTCTTCCAACCTTTTCCATCAGGCAGAAGATACATAGAGTCATAGAGATGTACAGCACAGAAACAGGCCCTTCAGTCCAACTCATCCATATTGACCAGGCATCCTATTCTGACCTGGTCCAGTGTTTGGCCCATGTGCCTCCAAACCCTTCCTATTCATTTACCCATCCAGATGCCTTTCAAATGTTGCAATTGTACCAGCCTCTATCGTTTCCTCTGGCAGCTTATTTCATACACTCATCCCCTTCTGCATGAAAATGTTACTCCTCAGGTCCTTTTAAAATCTTTCCCTTCTCACCTTAAACCTGTGCCCTCCAGTTCTGGACTCCCCCCACCCTAAGAAATCCTGGGATTCCCTCCCCAGTGGCATTATGTGTCAACTGTATTGTTGTCTTGCAAGGCAAGGCAGGCAACCTCGTGAATGTGGTTGAGAACAATTTCGCCCACTGTTCTGCTTTTATGTAGTGGGACAAAGCTGGTTGTTACGCCCCCTGGGGGCTAGACAAAGGACAATTAGGCTCAATTAAGGAAGAAATCAAGATCCTGAGCAAAGGCCTTCCTCCAGTGAAAGTGTAAAAAGCCCCATGTGAAAATTGGATTATCTTCATGAAGACCTCCCAAGACTGGTACAACAAAAGAATCCCTTACGTTTGACTGAAATCAGCACTAAAACAAGGGATAGCCTTCAAGCACCACAGATTCAAATCTGTGCTGGTAGTGCTGATGTTGGACTGGGGTGGACAAGGTCAGAAATCACACGGCACCAGGCTATAGTCCAACAGATTTATTTGAAAACTCAAGGGGCAACATTTTCGCGCAGAGGGTGATGTGTGTAAGGAATGAGCTATAAGAGGAAGTGGTGGAGGCTGGTACAATTACAACATTTAAAAGGCATCTGGATGGATATATGAATAGGAAGGGATTTGAGGGATATGGGCCAAATGCTGACATATGGGACTAGATTAACATAGAATATCTGATCAGATTGGATGAGTTGGACCTAAGGATATGTTTCCGTGATGTACGTCTCTATGAGTCTACGACCATAATGGATGAAAGCTCACCTTGATCAGAAATGTTAACTCTGTTTCTCTCTCAGCAGATGCTGCCTGACCTGCTGAGTATTTCCAACAGTTTTTGGTTGTTATTTTAGATTGCCAGTACCCATGGCATTTTACTTTTGTATGAATGACTGGCCTGGGACAGCATCAGTGGTGGTTTTTATCAGTGTCAGTCTGTGATTCCATGCGGCTTCAGAATCGTGGGGGGTCCAGCTCAGGATTCCAACAAGAGGGCTGAGCCTTCCAGGCCAGAGCCAGGATATGGAGTAATTTCTCACTTTCTTCCTTCTTTCTCTTACTATTATTCTATTGTGGAAAAACTATTGTTCTAAACTTTATTGTTCTCTGATTTTTTACTAGAATTTTGTATATTTGAAGGTCTGTAATGCTGGACTTTTTAATCTTTTTACTTATTTAATTTCCTTAAGCATTTGTGCTCAAGAATGTTTACCTCAGTACCTTTATATCTGAGATGACAAGGTGTGGAGCTGGATGAATACAGCAGGCCGAGCAGCATCAGAGGAGCAGAAATCTCAGATTCTCCAGCATCTGCAGCTCCTGCTACCTTTATACCTGAGGTGCGGCAACTTGTAAACTTCTCACTGTACTCATGTGAGTACACGTGACAATAAATCTAACTCAATTCAATTCAATATTTGGGAAAACTATGTCAGTTAAATGAGAGCCTTGGAGAGGTTTATTCTGGAGGATTTATGCTGCATGCTGGCTCCTTTCATTGGAATATTGCTACATGGACAGATTTCAAACACCATGTTTTGTGACTGTATTGTCTATGGGCTGAAAGGTTTCAGTAATCTGAGAACATGATCATTTGGGTTTGAGTGTAGAGGGGAAGGACATTTTGGAAGTTAACATTCGTGTACCCAGGTATGGTCTCCGGCTGCACTAAAATGTGCTATGACACGTTTTTAAATCCTAATACCTTTGTGCCAGTCTTGTCCAAATCAGTTGCACAAGTGAAGACTTTGATGTTCTTGCCAATTAAAACAATGAGGAAAGTCCCTTACATTGGGTCAGGCTGTTTCACCCCGGATCAGGTAATTAGCCATTGCTGTTTCCCATGTCCTTCCCTCATAGAGCATAAGAAATAGGAACAGGACTAGACCAGTCCCTGGAGCCTGCTTCATCATTCAATAAAACAATAGCTTTTTTAACCTCAACTCCACCTTCCAACTTGTCCCATACTTCTTCACATTTTGTATATTGATCGCATTCCTAGGAGCATTTCTCTCATGTCGATTTGTTTTATCTTAATCACTTTGGCCAGTCCTTTAGATTGAGGTTGATGCTTGCCACAGAGTCCCAGAATTAGGAGAGGTGGAAGAGAGAGACAGAGAGAGGACGAGAGAGAGAGAGAGAGAGAGAGAGAGAGAGAGAGGAAGAGAGAGAGAGAGAGGAAGAGAGAGAGAGGCTGTAAAAGATTCGAGTAAAAGTCAGAGAAAGGTAAAGGGAGCTGGGAAAGGGAAAGCAAAATGTGAAGGGAGAAACAGAATTTTAAAAACTGGAGGAGACAGTAAGAACTGTGGATGCTGGAGTCAGAGGTAACACAGTGTGGAGCTGGAGGAACACAGCAGCATCAGAGGAGCAGGAAAAGTAACATTTTGGGTCCGGGACGCTTCTTCAAAACATTTTCTGAAGAAAGGTACTGACCCGAAACATCAGCTTTCTTGCTCCTCTGATGCTGCCTGGCCTGCTGCATTCATCCAGCTGCACACTGTGTTATCTTTGAAAATTGGAATATTGCCCTGTGACAGGTCACTGACTTACAATGTTAACCCTATGTTTAAATCTTCAGTCATGCTGTCCACCCTCCTGAGTGTTTATCGAGCATTTTCTGTTTTTAATTTCATCTTGCAGCCAATGTACTATTTTACATTTTGTCTTGTTGAACTCTCTGTTTTGGGAAAAATGACCTTGAAGAGGTTTTGCTGTTCTCTCTGACTGGTGTTTGATTAGCTTTTATTATCCTGTTCACTTTCACTGGGAAGTGCCTTGGTTTGTTTTACTGTGTTAAAGGTGCTATTTAAATGCAAGTTATTAATTGCTGTTAGTTGGATATGAATTTGCACCATTTCTGAGGTCAGTCTAACCACATGACTCTCATTGGAGCCACTTCAATCTCATTCAAATTCATGCGATATTGGCACCTGTACTGGGGAAGGGGGGATCTGTTCCGATAGGACAGACACCATCAGAATCATGCTGGGAACAGCATCCTTGCAAGTCACATACCCAGAGCTGTGGATTATAGCTTTGAACTAAAAAGTTTGGCGGGGTGGGGGGGGGGGGGGGGGGGGCGGTGGTGGGTAAAGGGGGAGAGGTTGCCTGGAAACTTACGGACAAAGTTAAAGAAAGGTGTTGAGAAGAGGGCTCAGCAGAGATTATTAAAGTTTCCAGAACAAGCGATAGGGCACAGAGTATGAAAATGTTCAGGAATCTCACGTCAGGAACTGCAGATAAGGGGACAGCTATGAGAAAGGGACGGTCTAAGGTTTTTGAGAAGATGGGTTGTGGATGAGTGGTAGACAATCAGCAAGCCAGTGGGTTTGGTTGCATTTTGTCACCCTGCTAGGTTACATTGTCAGTGCGCCTCTGGTGAAGTGTCAGTGTTCTGTCCCATTTATTAGTTACTTACATGCCCCAGTTTGCTGGGATGATTGTGATTACTTCCAGTCTTGTGTCTCAGTGGTTTGTACAGAGGTGTAATTCAGTGTGTTTATTGATGGATTTCCTGTTGGAATACCAGGCCTCCAGGAATTCACTGGCATGTCTCTGTTTGGCCTGTGCGATTATGGACATGTTGTCCGTGCGTAATGAGACGTGAGAATCGCTCGTGTCTCTTAGTGGCTAATTGGTGTTTGTGTATCCGTATTGTCAGTTTCTTTCACTTTGATCTAAGTAATGTTTCTCACCTTGGATGGTATTTTGTATATTACACCAGTTGGGATCCTTTGCATTCATCAGTAGCTGTTTTAGGGTGGTTATTGGTTTATAGGCCGCTCTGATACTTAGGGATCTGAGTAGTCTTGTGGTCATCTCTCTTAAATTTCCTTGATGTACGGTGGTGCAATTAGCAAGTGAACGTTTATGGATGTAAATAGTACTGTTACATTAAAGGATATCATCATTTCATCCTCTTCTATCTTGATTTCCTCGATGATGTTGAGGAAGTCATGGGATGAATGAATGGAGTTGGGGTTAGGTTAGGGTAGTGTTGCCCACTAAGTATTTCAAGTTCAGCTGTAGGTCTTTGGCACATCTATATCTTGGTGTACCTGGCAGAGACAATGCGTCTGAGGGGGACCCCCCGGTTTATGTACCTTGGGGAGTCTGTAGAATCGGGGTTGGTTGGAGCCCTCTGGCTTCATTCTTCAGTAGTCAATCTTGCAGATGTCTCCTGAATTGTGTAATACTTTTCAGGGTCGTTGTAATCCGGTTCCCTAACTGTGGTGTTGGGTCTATTGCCAAATGTTGGTTGGTGTTAGTATCTGCTAGTAGTGTGTTAGCTTTCTCGACGTATTGGGTTCTATTGAGGATTACTATCATGCCTCCTTAATCCGGTCATAAGATTACAATGTTCATGTGTTTCTAGAGTCTTTCCAGTGTTGAATGTATTCCACTTTCCTTCTTTGCTCAGTGTTGGGGCTATTGTCTGTCTGATGGTCTGTTGTCCTTCTTTCATGAGTCCGTTGTTTTTTTGGGTCGATTCCAGCACAGCCAGGAAGAGAATAAACTAATCCTCAATAGAGGATACAAAGAACGGTCCTGACCCAAACATCAACTTTCCTGCTCCTCTGATGCTGCCTGGCCTGCTGTGTTCATCCAGCTCCACACCTTGTTCTCTCATTAAAGGTAGTCTGTGCAAGAGGAAGAATTAAAGATGTAACCTAAAACAAGTTCAAAGGATGGTTGCATGTCATTTATATCGGAACACTGAAGTAGGCCATTCAGCCCCTCAATCTTTCCCTGCCATTCTAGATCTATATCAATGCCTCTTTCCCAGTCCATCTTCATATCCCTTAATGTTATTAGCATCTGGAAAATATATCCAAGGCATTGCCACTTTAACCCACATGCCTTAAATGTAAATATATACATTCTGGAAGAAGTTTGCTTGGGTACTCATACCTGTGCAGGACCATACCATGAGCTGGAGAATCAGAGAGATGGTCAGTTGGAGAGCTCTAGTTGACCCTCAGATAAGCTATCTACTGATGTAATGGACAAAGTGTCACTAATACCATAATATCATACAACATGCTCTTTAGATCCTGAACTGCTCTGCTTCCTATTCAACTGAAGCTGGTTACATTGAACCACAAAACGCTCAGCTACTAATGGCGTAATGAAACTGATCAGACTCGCTCCAATGGGACATAGTCTTCACTTAGCACTGAACTCAGGGTCTTCTTTTCATGACTGTCGTTGCAGCCGACACTTCCAAGACTCTGTCTTTTATCTAGTTGTCGCCAGCATCAGACATGTGCCTGATCACATACTTCTGGCGAGTCAGTGTCATCCTTTATCTGGCAGTAAGTGCAAAACAGGATCCATCTGTCCTCTGAAACAAAAACAGAAATTATTACAGAAAATCAGCAGCTCTGGCAGCATCAGTGGGCAGAGAAAACATACAACATTGTGAGTCCAGTGACCCTTCCTAAGAACAGTTGCGAAGGAGGGCCACTGGATGCAAAATGTTAACTCTGCGTTCTCTCCACAGAGGCTGCCAGACTTGATGAGTTTCTCCAGCAATTTATTCCAGATTTCTAGCATCTGCAGTTCTGAACCTCTATCTGGTCACTTTTGCAACCAAGTCAGTTTCACTTTAATTGTTTTTTTAAGCACAGATCGCTTAGTCAGCACACCCTACCTTAAATGAGAGCCAAAGCTTCTCTCATGCTGCCATTGGAGGAGGATTGGCTACTACTGCTAACACACTTTGTCAATGTTTAGATGTTAGCCACATATCTACAGCTTGAACTATTGGTCATTCCTTGTAATATTCATTGTACACCAAAAGATTCCATTTATATAATGACTTTTGCATATCAAAATATTCCAGGGTGCCTACATTCAAAAGATTTGGTACAGATCCCCATGAGGAGATATTAGGACAAATGACTAAAGCTTGGTCCAAAAGGTAGACATTAAGGAGCACATTAAAGTTGGAGCAAGAACAAGTGGGAGAGATGGTTTGACAGGGAATTCCAGAGTTTAGGCCCTACGGGTTCAATTAAAACCAAAGATGTTCATGAGGCCAGAATCGAATGAATGCATTTTCGGGGCGGCACGGTGCTCAGTGGTTAGCACTGCAGCCTCACAGTGCCAGGGACCCAGGTTCGATTCTTGCCTCGGGCGACTGGCTGCGTGGAGTTTGCACATTCTCCCCATATCTGCGTGGGTTTCCTCCCACAGTCTAAAGAAGTGCAGGCTAGGTGGATTGGCCATGCTAAATTGCCCATAGTGTTCAGGGATGTGTGGGTTATACAGGATGGGTCTGGGTGGGACACTTCAAGGGGCAGTGTGGACTTGTTGGGCCGAAAGGCCTGTTTCCACACTGTGGGGAATCTAATGTAATATACTTTGCATTGATAGATCAGGAAGGTATTACAGAGATAGGAAGTGTTGCTCGGTAGGGACTTAAAGTTCCTAACCTTGTTTTGTTTAACATTTAGGAGCCTAGGTAGCTCAGCAACAGAGTTGATAGGTGTACAGGACTTAACGAGAGACAGGATATGAAGAGCTGAGTTTCAGGTTGTTTTTCATTTGCCCAATGGCAATCAGCAGAGCCTGCTGGGACAGCATTTATTGCCCAGAGGGCAGTTAACATTCAGCCTCATTGGTGTGGGTCTAGAGTCACATGTAGGCCAGACCAGGCAAGGATGGCAGATTTCCTTCCCTGAAGGATATTAGTAAACCAGGTAGGGTTTGTGTACAGCAATTGACAGAACGACATGGTTGGCATGCTTTTTACTTACTGAAGTGAAAGTCCACCATCTGTCATCATGGGATTTGAACCGATGCCCCCAGAACATTAGTCTGGAGTCTGGGTTACTAGCCCAGTGACATTATTGCCACACCACCGCCTCACTCCAGGTTTTAGAAGCACAAAACATGGAATACTGACATTAAGTTGTCTACAAATTAATATACAAATAAGAAACAGGTTTAGGCCATTGGTCTCTCAAGCCTACTCCATTTAGTAAGAATACAGCTGATCTGATAACTCCACTTTCTTGCCTACATGTGATAACCTTCACTCACTTGCTTATCCAAAATGTATCTACCTTTGCCCTAAAAATATTTAAAGGTTCTGCTTCACCAACGTTTGAGGAAGAGAGTTCCAAGGCTCGTGATACTCAGAAAAATATTTCTCCTCTGTCTTAGAAGGGTGACCCTTACTTCGAGGATCACTCCATGTGAGCAAAGATTCCTTTCACATCCCCCTTTCCAGACCACTCCAGAGTTAACAAAGAAATGGTGAAAGCTTTTAACAACTGTGGAGCGGTACAGTAGCAATGAGTTGTCCCAGAAAATTACGGAGGTGGAAACAGGCCATCTTAGAGATGGTGCTGACATGTGATCGCAAGCTCATCTCAGGAAATAATGATACTGAATTTGCAAAGCATCTGGTTCAGCTTAGAGAACAACTTCAGTATGTGCACAGGAAATAACTAAAACTTGCACCTCAAAACATTGGTTATAAAGTTTCTGATCTTATCAGTCTCAAACCTGCATGTCAACTCTCAAACCATATCATCTTGATCTAAACCGAATGAAGCACTCACAGTGCCAAAGGTGAGGAGATAAAAATGTAGTTTATAGCACTCTTTGTTTTTATTTATTTTCCAGCTATTATACATTGAATGGTCCAAAATATAGTAACTCAGAATGCAGGTGGTCAGTGTATTGAGGCAATTCTGTACATCATGGAAGAAGGTAGCAATAAATTTAATTTTGCAGAGTACCTGAGTTTTGCAGTTTGGTGGAAGAATAGAATCCTCGCTGGGTCATTTTCATCTTAATATATAGGGTAATCCTTGCAAATTTCATCATTCGCTGTAAAATTTACTGCTGCCAACTGCAAGGAAACAGTTCACCTGGATCCTTCACTGATCTGTTCACAACCACTATTTAACATGGGCTATTGCATGGTACATGATTTATTTTTGGAGCCTAGTATCTTTAATTTTATGGAATATACTTCAGCAGAACTTCCTTACTAACAAGGGACCTAAGATGGCTACCTGAGTTTGTGCCAGAGGAACATATTGAGCCTGTGGTTTTCATTTGGTGGCATGCAGTGAGATTTTTTACTGCACATTAAACACCAGGAGTTCATCAGTGGCTAAGAAATGCCTTGTAAATTGGCCAATCATTCTCCCACCAACTCATACTTACAGATAGATTACTTGGGTATTATCACATCGCTGTTTGTGGGACCTTGCTGCGCTAATTGGGTTGCCATGCATCCCAAATGACAGCAGTGACTTCAAAAGCACATCATTCGTTGTGAAACGCAGGTTTCATCTTGAGCTCACAAAAGGCACAATATAAATGCAAATCATTGATTTTGACAAAAGATACTGTTGCATTTGGCTAAACATTCTGAGTCAACATCTTACAGTGGGCTATTCATTAGAACACAGGATCTTTCAGTGGTATTTACAACCTGTGACCAAAATGGTACAAAACTCCTCCTCCAGTGGCAACATGAAGTAACCAATTTGACAGAGGGATCTAAAATAATGAACATTAGAACTAGAAGCAGGAGTAGACAATTCAGCCCCTTGAGCAGGTTCTGCCATTTAATACAATCAATGTTAATTTAATCTCAGCCTCAATTCCACTTTCTTGTCCACTCTCCATAACCCTCCAACCCATTGCTCATCAAAAATATGTCTATTGCCTTGTTAAGTTTACTCAATGCCCCAGCATCTACCACACTCTGGGGTAGTGAATTCTAGTTTCATGGCCTTGTGAGGGAAGTAATTTTTCCTCAGCTGTGTTTCAAATCTGCTAGCCCTAATCCTAAAACAATGACCTCTCATTCTAGATTGCCCCATGAGGAAACGGCCACTCTACGTCTGTTTTGACAATCCCCTTTAGCATCTTATACACCCCAGTTAGACCTCCTCCCATTTTTCTAAACTCTAGAGAAAACTGGCCTAGCCTTAGGATAAGGTAGATTTACTCCCTCACAAATATCAATTTGACAGTCGTTGCAACACACTGTTGCTGGGAAAAACTAGATAATTTTGAGGGGTAGTCTCACTATTAAATGGCTGGGGAGCTGCAGGCCAGCTGGTGAGACAGACACAACCTAGTGTCTAGGCCAATGAAGATAGTAATGGGGAACCAGTCTACTGGTCCCTCTGGCCAAATTTTGTGGAGCACCAAGGAGTTAAGGTGAACAAGAGACAACCTGAAGAACAGCTTTTCGTAATAGACTGGGTAATCAGTATTTAGAATGCATTCCTTGCTCATGTGGAATCAACCAGCTCTTCAGCTAAAGAGTGCACACTGGGCAGTCTTCAGGTCAATGATCAACATTACTGAACAGGTTATCTGGTTACAGATGTGGGAGCTTATTGTGCACAAATTAATTGCTGTGCTTCCTGCAACAATGACTACACTTCCTAACAGTCCTCAATCAAGCTGTAATGCACTTTGGGCCACCCTGAGGCAGTGAAAGGCGCCATATAAATGCAGATTGTTTCATTAAAATAAGAACCTAGTGTCAGGTATAATTTTCGCATCATAAGGACTTCTCTACCTGGCTCAGGTAGAAGATTTGGAAAGAAAAAGCATATCCCAACGTTTTAAGGTCCAGTCTTCTGCTGACGTTATGATCTCACAGTGGACAGGTTAGGTCCCAGAGTGAGATAAAACAAAGAATTGAAAATGCTGGAAATCTTAACCACACACAAACCAATCTCTATTTTAAAAAAAGTTGCCCCTCATGTCCTTTTTAAATCTTTCCTCTCTCACCTTAAAAATATGCCCCCTAGTTTTGAACTCCCCCAGCCTATGGAAAAGATCTTTGTCATTTACCGTATCTATGTTCCTCGTGATGTTATAAGCCTCAATGAGGTCATCCCGCAAACTTCTACACTCCAGTGAAAGAAGTCCCAGACTATTTTTATATCTCCAACCCTCCATTCTGGGCACTAATACATAAAGTTTACAACTCACATGGACAGCTCCATTGTAAATGCAGATAAAGCAAGTAATAACAATAGGGCTACAGTTGGACAGGATGCCATTCACCATTGGGCATTGCTTGGATAGTTCATTGCCTAGGTGGCAAATAACAGTCAACCACATTGCAGAGAGTCTGGAGTTATGGCCACTTTCTTCCCTACATGACATTAGCAAACCAAACGGGTTTTCCCAATATTTGACAATAGTTTCATCATTAGACTCTTAATTCCAAACTTTTACTGAATTCAGATTCCACTTTCTATCATCGGTGCCATTACCTTGGTCTCTGGATTAATAGCACAAATTAATACCATAAGGCCATCACCTTCCATATCAATATCACATTTCTCTCCACAGATGCTGCCAAACCTGCTGAGTTTCTCTAACATTCTCTGTGACTGTTTTAAATCCTTCTCTCAAACCTATTCTTAGCCTGCAACTCATCTCCAGAAGCATTCTGGTGAATTTCTTCCGGACTCCCAAGCAAAGCCTTCATGGCCAGTTTAAAACAAGTTGCATAAAGCTGAACAATATCCCAACTGGAGTAAACTTGCAAAAAAAAACACAACACAAATATGACAACAGGAAGTAGGATTTAGTAAATAGAGACTCGACACAGAATTAAGAGCTTTACTCTAAATGGTTCCTAATCTTACAGCATACAGGTGGAGATAAAAGCTTACTTAAAAAAAAGGTGTTTCTGTACTTTATTGAAAGTATAACTTCAATTCATTCTGCAGCTCTCAACTATATCACAAGAGATTTACACATGTCCAAATCAAAAATATTTATTTGCTACAATATTTAGTCCAGTCAGCATTAGAATACCTTTGGTCAATTTATCCAGGCAGCAGTTTGTCCCACAAACAAATTCAAATGTATTACTGATTGTAAGAGTTTGAAAATATATATATCTTTACGTAATTTACAGAGATGATAGAAACTCTGTCTTAATATCACTGCACTAGGAGTGCAACTTCATTATACAGAAGAAACTAGGCCATATTTTAAAACAGTAAGTGTATTAGTTTATGCAGTTACAAGATACATGACAAAAACATCCCAGTGGGTCACCAATGATGAGAAACTTAAATAGACCAGCCATATAAATACTGTGACCAGAAATGCAGGGCAGAGGATGGGAATTCTGCAGAAAGTTACTTACCCGCTTACCACCCAAAGCTTGACCTCCATCTATAACGCACAAGTCACAAGAATGATGGAATACTCTGTGCTTGCCTTAATGAGCACAGCTCCAATAACACCCAAGAGGCTAAAAATGATCCAGGACAAAGCAACTGCTTGATTGGCACCACATCCACCTCCTCAAACACCACCAGTTCATAGGTGTAGCAATATGCATCATCTTCCACCTGCAAGATGCACTGCAGCAACTCAAGGCTCCTTCAACATCAGCTCCTAACTCACAACATCGATTTGGAAATTATACATAGATATAGATAGCCATTCCAGGGTTCTGAAGAAGGGTCACAATGTTAACTCTGCTTTCTCTCCACAGGAGCTGCCAGACCTGCTGAGTTTCTCCAGCAATTTCTGTCTTTATATGGTCATTCCTCATCTGGTGCTGATTGAAATTCCTGCAATCCCACCATAAGGGCGCCCCACATAAACTGCAGCGATTCAAGGAGCTCGTCACTATCTTCTTAACAGTAGCTGAGGATGAGCAATACCTGCAGGCCTCGTCAGTCGTGCTCACATCACATGAACAAATAGGTAAAATAACAAAATCGCTAATATCTATAGATTTCCAACTTCTTTTAAAACAAGCTCAGCTTCCATCGGCACTGTATGTTCTATTCAATAGAAGGTGTAAGTGTTAAGTTATGCATACAATTATATACATATATATACAAGTAAGAGGGGCTGTATTCACATTCTTAACAAAGGCACAATCAGCCGTTCAAAAAATCATTTGGGTTCCATGCTTATAGAGTAATCAATGTCAACAACTGCATTCATCACTTTCACCATTGGTCTCATCTGAAGCTACCATCTGTGGAAATATGCAGAATGTCGCCCAAGTCTGAATTCCTTCCCCCATCTCCACAAATGTAATAATCAAAGGATTAAAGTTCAGAAAGCACATGTCAAGGCCACAGCCTCATTAAACAGCTTTGCAAATAGAAGGGCAACTTTAAGACAAGTAGCACTCAGCAGGTATTTGGTACAGGAGCAGAGGGTGTATGTGGACACCTGTGAAGCACCCTTTGTCACCTTCTCCAACTCCACAACCCCATGACAGTCACCCCACCCCTGCCCAATCTTTGGAAGTGGAGGATGGGTCTTAAATTTATTTTATTGACCATTCTTCCTACACTGTTCAAGGATTTTGCTACTATTTTGCTGTGGACAGCATGGATTGGAACAAATTAATTACACCGAGGTAATAACAAGAGGGGGAAAATAAACAACCGAGGTTTCCTTCTTTTTCCCTTCGATGTACATTTGAGTGTCAACTTTCACAGTCTTCACACACAAGATGATTTACAGCAGGGTACGCTAGGATGATGACTGGAAGAGACTGTAGTCTCTGTTGAACAACACAGCCTGTGCATTCCAGTTTACAGCCGATTGGTGTTCTGAATTCCTCCATCCACAGTCAAAGCTCCAAACCTGTTGGAAACAATTGATCAGCATCAGAATCTTCTGACAAACTCTTTGAAGCAGGGGGGTGACTTGGCTAACTTATATCACTTGACCAACACTACTTAGAGAGATGATCTGGTGGGTGTCCTTATGTGGTTTGCGAGCACGGACTGTGTGTCAATTGGCTGTTGCATTTACAACGGTGACTACACCCTGGAAAAGTAACTGGCTCTGATCCACTTTGAAACCGTGCAAGTACTGCATATATTTTTCACAAATGTATAGAATTTTGTATCAGGATTGCTGGGATACCAAATTTAGGTTGTACTTACCTTTCCAAGATGTGATTATTCTCAGCAAGCTCCTTAACAACTCCCGCCATCTCTTCCTTCAGTTTCTTCATTCTGTGGAAAGATTTAAAGAATGCATCTTGAACAGGAAGACACTATTATACTAATTCGTTCCACCTACAACGTGCAGTGATAAGACCACAGAATCACAGGCCTGTAACAGCACAGGAGAAGGCTCTTTGGCATATTGTGTCTGCACCTGCTTTACGAATGAACATTATGATTCAATTCAGTTCTTCTTGTCTTTTCCCCCGATCCTGAATATTGTTTCAATTTAAATAATTCTCTGATGGCCTCCTGAATGCTTTCAAGTGAACCTGCTCCCACCACAATTCAAGACTCTGTGATTACTCGTTGTGTGAAAAATCCCATTTAACTGCTGAAATTCTAAATTTCATAACTTTGCAATGCAAAATAAACACTGATATTTCTTTACAATAATTTTCCCATTCAATATCAAAAAAGGTCAAGACTGTGTTCTTTGATAAAGAAGTATTTATTTCTGAGGATACAACACTGTTAATTCTGAGATTGTTGACATGCTCGCCGAACTGACTGCTTATCGTACAGACTTTTCATCACCATGCTAGGTAATTTACCATCATCAGTGCGGCCTCCGATGAAGCAAAGTTGTTTTACTCTGCTTGGAATTTATATGATCCAGTTGGTTAAGCTGGGTTGTGACATATGAAATGGAGTAGAACAACATTGCTTCGTTGGAGGCTGCACCGATGATGTTACCTCGCATGGTGATGAAACGTTTCTACGACATCCAGCCAGCTCGGCGAGCAAGCCAACAACCTCATTCACAACACAAGCTACAAATCTTCGCCAGAACCTTAAACTGTTAATTCTCTAAGCTGACTTTCATATACCACCAGATGGCAGAGTCTCACGGAAGGGCATTCTAAAGTCTCCTTTTATGAGATTTATGTCTTGTATTACTTGCCTTACCCAGCATAGTATTTAACTTGTTATTTATGGACTATTGGTTAAATATTAAAAGGAAAGAATGGGCAAATATTCATGCTTGAGTCACTAACATCCAGTCTCTTGAAGATTCTGTAATTTCTTCTGTTGTTGACATAAATTAAGCAAGTTTGTCTCCTTTCTAATCGTTTACAATCTATTGTATTGTACGCTCATTGCTCAAGCATGACACCTTTCTTCCAGTGTGTTTCATTCACCAAACCCAATTCCGCCCGTTTGAGAAAATTAATCAGCAAAATAGCTCCTAACATATCCTACAACAATAATAACCCGAATCAATTTAACACCTTTGACGCAGTAAACTGTCCCAACCCATTTCACAGCAGTGTCATAAAGGAAATTTGACACGTACTGAAATATTAGTGACCAAAAGCTCTGTCAAAGAGCTAGGTTTTCAGGAGTGTCTCAAAGAACAGAAATCAAAATTTTAGGGAATTCCAGAGTTTAGGGCCTCAGCCGCTGAAAGTACTGCCACCCGTGATGATGTGATTTAAAAAAAAACGGAGAGCTCAAGTAGGCAGAGTTTGAGAATAGCATACTGAGGGGCAGAATTGGCATCTCAATGCTCATCCATTGTATCACTGAAATACTGATTACTGAGGATAAACTAGATTCAAACTGGTTTATTATTACTGATGGACCAGTGAAACACATCACTTTAGGAGGCCACTCACTGTCACAGATCTCAGTCCTCCCAATGTGCCAGCAGAATCAATGAGCCAAAAGAACACGCCTAACTGGAGCAAGCTATTAATGCAAACCTTCATTTGCGCAA